>NC_142746.1:7232674-7430174 GCF_051943395.1 Hippocampus bargibanti | reverse complement strand
TTTCATATTACACACCCACCACGGCTGGTCCATCAAGCACATGACCTTCGGATCTGGCAGAGTGATCTTCGGCGAAAGCACACGAACGAACAGCGCTCCAGCCGGCGCTACTTTCCACACCGCCTCTCATTGAATGCACACGTCGATCGCCTACTTGGAGCTTTTTTATGATAATTTTACTATGATGGGACAGAAAAAAACCACCACAGGCTCGTGTTCAGCCCAAGAAGACACAAAGTCGCTGAGAAGAAGGAGATAATTGAAAAACACGAACGAGGTGTGCGTTTGTGTTATTTAGTGCCCGAGCACGGCTATGCTAAGTCAACCATTGCTACAATTCTCCGGAACAGAAAAGCCATCAAAGGTGCGTCTGTTGCAAAAGGTGTTTCCGTGCTCTTAAAGCGACGGTCTCGGGCAATCGAAGAAATTGAAAAACTTCTGTTAATTTGGATTCACGAAAAGCAGCTATCCGGCGACAGCGTGTGTAAAGCTATTTTATGCGAGAAAGCATGGCTAATTCACGCCAATATCGCCATGCGCCAACCTGGAAGTTTGGCGCTTATTGAGGATTTTAAAGCCAGTAACAGAACATCTGAGGAGGAGATGGCTGCAGCATCAAGTGAGCTCATAAAGGCAATGTTGGCAAAGTGGAATGATGTGCAGGCTTTTACCGAACAGTTCCATTCAGAAAAGACTGTGGCTATGACAATCATCAATATGATGAACAATAATGTGATGTCTCAGCTTCGTAAGACCTTACAAGTCAGAAAGCAACAGGTGTCAATTAAGAGGTTTTTAATCAGCAAAAATGATGAGGAGTCTCCAAAGAAAAAAGAAGAGAAGCCACACCAGAGGTTAAGTTACCAACAGTCCTTATGGAAGATGATTCTCCTTCCATAAGCCATCAACGACCATCAAAAAGGTAAATAAAACTTTATTTTACAGCACAGTTTATTTCTTTAATTACAGTCCTCATGTAATGTGCCTCTCTTTCCAAACAGCAATTCCCTTTGACCTTCGACCTCCAACACCGTTCCATCAAGCCGTCAACGACTATCATAAAGGTAAATAAAACAACTTTATTTCTTTAATTACAATCCTTATGGAATGTGACTCTTTCCAAACAGCAATTCCCTTTGACCTCGGACCTCCAACGCCATTCCATCAAGCCATCAATGACCATCACAAATGTAAATAAAGTGACTTTATGATACAATCCAGTGTATTTCTTTCATTACAATATCACATTTATTATACATAGAATAAGGTATGTTGTGAGTAGTTTTAAGGCTTATTTAGTTGAAAAGTATATTTTATGGAAACCCGGGAACGGATTATTTTAATGGTTTCCTATGGGATTTTTTTTAGATACACACTTTTCGCCTTACACACTCAGTCTGGGAACCAATTAAGTTCGTAAATTGAGGTCTCACTGTACTGCACTTTGTCCTCAGCTATGGTTGCTATGAAGGGCTCAAGTCAGTTTCGTTGAGCTGATTTGGATCAATCCTGACCCCTGACGGATATTTGCAGTACTGCACATACTTTTCCAAGATTGAAATTCCAGCGCCAAATTTCGTTACAAAAGAAAAAATGATTGTAAATCAGTTATCACATACATACTGTTTAACTAACTAGGTCGTTTAATTCTTAACAGACTTCTCGGAGGGCTACATTGTATAGTTTCATCATCAGTCATGGTTTCGTGTAAAGCCATCAGATAGAGCGGCATTTCAGGGTCGCGATACTATATATGGATTATGTACATTGTTAAAAAACATCCTGTTACAATTTTATAACTTTCTATTCTTTTTTTTACGTTTATAGCGTAGATAACACCTTTTCAGGTTGCTGAAACGCAGGGGCCACTGGAGTGCGAGGTAGTAAAGTGGCTTCAGTTTGAGTTTTTGATAATGGATGATAAAATCTTTTCTCCTTCTGAGACATTTTAACACCTGATAAAATAGGCCAAGTCACATTATATCATTAAAATTACATCGCCGGTTTTCCATGATTTTGAAACATGCTTTCTAATATTTTTGTGACTGCTTTATTTCCTGTATATGATAGTTGTCCATGTTAAGTGCTTTGTTACAGCTTCAACTGTTGTTAAAATAAAAAAAAAATTCAAGGTATGTTGTATTGTATGCTTCCACGTGAAATTACGTATTGACAATATTTGTTTGCTTTTTTTTTGGGGGGGGGGGGTTAATTTGTACAATATCCGACCACTGTGACGCTTTGAAGAGCATACCAGCACACCACATTGAATAATACTTGAAGACATTCCCATAGTCATCGTTTCAGGTAGCGGCCTCACCAGAGGAATGCAAACTTGCTTCGGATGACAATTTACTACCTGCCGCGTTCATTATACTCTGTGCATGTGACGTGAAATGTACATTGTATGCAATGTTATGTAAGTCAATATAAAATGCCTAATGGTCAGAGTGGTCCATGTGTGTTTTGTACAACTTGGGGGGTTCCGGCAAGATCTTACGTTGCCATACATTTACATAACACGCACACACACGCGCACACACGCGCACGCACGCACACACACACACACACAAAACAGAGTTTGGACTGCTGGGGGAGGCTGAGGAGGCAGCCAATCAAAGCGTAGGAAGTGCATCCCACCTCCCTCGTAGCCATTGGCGGATACCCCTCAGCCAACCAAAATGAGGACGACTTGCAGTGAGTGCACGTCATTGAAAATATTGGTGACATTGCTTGACCTCCACATTTGTTTCCAAATCATATTCACCCCCCTGTAGGAAGTCACGTAAATTCATAATTGTGTTCATTTGGAAAATATTTAACTGTATTATAAAATAAACTAAAAATATTCTATGATGAATAGAGATGGAAGAGGAAGGTGTTTGCAGAGCGATTGTGACACCTAGTGGTATTTTATAAAAACGTCTGAAAAAATAAAACGCTCAAATTGTTTAGACGTAGTTGCCTAAAATGAATTAAAAAATTGCAAGCACATTATTTTTAATTTATCGTTTTAATGTATTTTTTTTGAAAATAGCACAGCCACCTTACGTCGAGTCAATACACTTACATATATAATGTATGATTTTATACTGTATTTTATACTTTGCAGTATCTACAGTTGTTGTTCTGAAACTTTTTTTGTGCAGTTGTACATTTCAGTCTTATGACTTTAGGCCCGATGAACAGCAGTTTTAAACCAGTGGGTGGCGTTCAACTGAGTGTCCTTGAACCTTTGAAGGGGAAAGACAAACTCTTTTTACAGCCTGTACGGGTTTATCTCATACTGTGCGTGAAGTCAAAATCTCGCCAAACGACACAGCAACCCTTTAGACCTAAAAAAGTGATCGCCTGCCTACACTGTGAGGTCACGATGACATATTTTCAGGATAGGATGAACAGGTGCACAAATTAATTTTGTTATATTACATAAAAACATACATTTTGTCTTGATCAAATGTGGTATGGGTCTTTTTCAATGCTGACATTTAGTACACAGATTAATTTCTTGCTAACAATTTTTGTACATTTCAAAACTGTTTTTTTTGTGTGCAAAATTGTGTATTTTTGCAAATAAAGACAAATTAAGGGTAGACTATTTTTAAAATGCACAAATGTAGTATGGAATCATATTTGGTTATAAATTATTTAGGTATTATTTTCAAGAGATTTAATTTTAGGTTCATCTGGTGGATGTGTTTTGTGTGATTTTTTCAAAATTTAGTGTAAATATAAATCCTTGTGCAGAGCGCCGATGCGTATGTGGAACTGTGGCGGCTTGGAATTGAAGCAGATTTATGTGGGACAGGAGATGTGAGAATGTCTTTTCTCAATGGGTGCTACAGCTTCGTGTTTGCTTTAACATTTTGCGTGTAGTTGACGTACAAATTCCACCATGACGTCCCTGATCCACTGCTGACATGGATGCTTTGATCCTCTCCTTTTTCTTCTAGAACTGCTTCATGTCATCACAAAGAGGGTACAGCAAGTCCTGAAGAATGAATGACTCTGTGTCTTTGTGTTGTCATATTATTTATTTATTTATTTATTTATTTATTTTCCCAAGATGGCGGCGCGTGAACACGCAGCGGCTCCCCTCTCCCGGGAAATTGGCGTTTTCATGTTTACTATGTTTGTTGAAGTCATTATAAGTGCCTTGCATGCTGGGTCCGATAGGACAGTAATTTCATCTGTGCTGTATGTCATGCATATTAGCATATTTGACAATAAAGCTGACTTTGACTTTTTTGACTTTGTGCAATTTTAAAAATGTGGCACCGATTTAACATTTTTTCCCCTTCCCCATCAGTTTTTTTTTTCCCTTATTTGTCTTTAGCCTAAATTAATAATATGATGGATGATGATAACAGATGGCAGATAGCACAAAGCGGGTTCTCTCACAAAACATATTTACGGATGGCCACTGACAAATTTCAAGTTTCACAAATAGGATATACTGTATCATGTCATTAATCCCTGCCTAGAGTCAATGTAAGACTTCACCACAGAGTAGTTTAATGTTTGAAAATAATGTTTAAGGCAACACAAAGGTCGGCGTGCTTCTATCGTTGTCCACCCTAACCCCCCCCCCCCCCCCCCCCCCCACACACACACACACACACCTGCGCACGGAGGGCTCACTGGCACAACTCAGTGCATCAATCATCCCGTTGGACTTTCAACTAGATCAAGTCGCACTCATAAAGCCGCCTGCACTTCACCCATTCATGTACTTTAACACAAAACACCAGAAGCAAAGGAGTGCTTCTTCGTAGGATGTTTTTACATCAAAAATCATTTTCTCCGTCCGGCATTAATTAAATTTCCCCAGACGATTAAAGGCTTTCTGATTCTGATTGGAAAATGTATCTGGTGGGCTCCCTGTTGGGGCCATATTTGATGATTTCTTAGTTAGAAATGGTAGAAGATCCATGTGACCCTTTCTAGCCAATCAGGAATTAAAGGTCAGAATTATTGTCCAATGATTCTTTTTTTTCCCCATCTCGTCTTTTTAAAATGAACAGGACCATCATTGTGCACCGCATAATGAGCAGTGCAGGTGTATCTAATATTGTGTCCAGGAAGGTATCAGCACTGAACAATTATTGGAAATGTGGAACAGTCAGTAGATAGCACTTATCTTTAACTAGAACCAGAAAGAGCTTGTCAGGGAAAAAGAAAAATAAACTCATTCGTAGTCAGTCATTAACATATAGCCCAGGAACAACTTGAGGTTTTTTTTTGTTTGTTTTGTTTTTTCCTCCCCCAATCGCCATGCAAGACAAATAAGAGGCGGATCACCTGTTACATTTTCAACGAGTTGTGTCTGGTTTGATCTGGTTCGTGTTGTGGAGGATGAGTGTGCAAAGTCAGAATATTTACTAAAGATCAATTTTACAAATTTGCATATTAAAAGTCTCCACACTCATGTTTGAATTTTTGCAGTCTAAACAAGGAGACCATACAACAAACAATAATAAGTTTTTTTTTTATGTGAGTATCCACTTGTTTTTCTTGAATACAAGCTCAAGAGGAGGATGTGGGATGTGATGATGAGGAAATGGTCCAGAGTGTATTGAGAACAGAACAGAGCCTTGGGCTGTGCAGAGATGGAAGCAGGCGTTGAGAAAAACCGGTGAATGCCTCTTTGAAACTCAATTTCAGCCTTCATGCAATTTAATGTATGCTGTACTCCACTCAGGTAGAAACATTGAAAATTTACTTTTTTTAGTACTCTGTTTTGCTGTTGTATGACTTTGCTACTTTTTTAAATTAACTAATGACCATTCAAGTGTTGCAATGATCAATCATAATCCATACTTCAACAGATGATATTGAGGCGAAATTGGCATAAAATTTATATATATATATATATATATATGTGTGTGTGCGTGTGTGTGTGAGATCTTTGTTTTATGATCAAAAATGATCTAAATGCACATTAAATGAAGGCATTGGAATGAATTTTTTTTTCAAAATATGTTTGAATATTTATGGTGAAAATTATATGAATATTAATCATGACAAAGATGCCAATTTCGCCTCAATATCATCTGTTGAATAATCCTCAATTAGCATTTTGACATTTTCAAACTTGTTTTTGAGAGATATTGGTATTTGTTTCAAAAGTATCAAAAAAAAATCATTGAAACAATTATTTGGGTTTTACAATGGTCACGAACAGCCTACTAGAACATCTGAACTGACTGTGGGGTTAATGAAAGACATTTTAAATGGGCGAGATGTCCACTCATTTGTTGACATCACAAAAATCTGGCATTTGAACAGATGTGCAGACTTTTTAAATTAACTCAAAGTATGTTTTCACTTAATTCTTGAATTTTCATCCTTACTGGTGGAAACGTACATCGTAAAATCTTGCTTGCTCTACACACGGCAACTCGCAGCCCACGAGGGGTTAATGTGCCATGACCACTCAAGCCCTCCCATTGCACCCCCCTGTCCCCTCTCTTCCCATGGAATGGACTATCCCACGGATTCACATGACACGTGTGTGTGTGTGTGTGTGTGTGTGTGTGTGTGTGTGTGTGTGTGTGTGTGTGTGTGTGTGTGTGTGTGTGTGTGTGTGTGTGTGTGTGTGTGTGTGTGTGTGTGTGTGCGTGCGCGTGCACGCCTGTTGGCCTATGTATCTATATAAAGGAACATGTGGGCTCGGATGTGGAGTTTAGTCGCCCAGAACTTGTGTTGGCTCCCTCGCGATCCATAGAATAAAAAGACAACAAGCAGCAGCAGCCGGAATATAATCTTTCCAAAAGACCAGGACTGCTCGCCTGTGGAAACTGAGGGAACCCTTTCACAAGCCCCCCTACCCCCTTCCCAAAAAAACTACAAAAAAAAAAAAAAAAACCACAAAATGGGTGATCTGCCAGAGGACGGCTCGTTTATGTTCACGTCAGAATCTGTGGGAGAGGGACATCCAGGTGAGCTTTGGATATCACACGGCATGCTAAAACGTTTTGGACTTTATTTTTAAAACTTGGTCATTATTCCCGGGGTCGGCATGCTTGGCATCCCATTCATAGCACATGTCGGATGGGCCGCACTACTGGGGGTTTTGGGAGAGGGGGTTAATGGGTTTGGGGAGTAGTGTGCATGCAAGGTGGAAGGTTATATGAAAAGTGAGAAACTTCTAAAACGTTGCTTTTGACAAGGACCAAGAAAATCAGTATGTTTGCCGATTTCTGTATTGAGAGAGCACTTACAGACAAAGCTGCATACAAAGTGTTGTATATGAACAACTACTGTATCATATACAGGCAATAAAATAGTCACAAAGATAGTAGAAAGCACCAGGGAGTCAAACTAAGATCAAGACTGAAATATGCATTTTACAACATAAAACAAAGATTATGACTGTCAAACATACATACACATACCATAGACAAATTTATCCACTGAGAGACGATTAAAGGTACATGTACATCCAATCCAATCCAATTAGAGAGAGTGTGTGGATTGGAAGGAGGGTCTTTGCAGGGAAAAATTTGCACCTTAAAAAAAGATTGCCATGCTTATTTATTTATTTAGTTTTTTAATTCTCTCCATATGACAACATTAACTTCAAAATTTCAATAAAATTGTTCATCAAACTTTTTGGATCTCACCCCTCCAACTTTGCACCCCCTCCTTAGGGCAACTCCTCCCCCTATCAATGTGTCATAATTCTGTCAAAGTCCACGTTGCTACATCCATAATCAGTAAACACGGCCGAGTAAACACCTTGACCCGCTACATGGAAGCGAACAGTGTATAACGTGAAACTTGAGCCCAATTTTTCCCCAGGTTTTTGGAAATACAGCAACATATATGGTTCACACGGACAGAAGTTCCATCAAAGGATGTCATACATCACTTTGCATTATGCCCCACAATCCCATCAAAATAATTCTAATTGTATATTTTTCCCTCAATTTTTGAAATTATGTAAAGTACTTGTTTCCTTTTTTGATCATCTTTGTAAACTCAGCAAGGCAACAGAAAAAAATGTTTTGGTTTGCACTGATCTACAAATTATATATATTTTTTGAATTAGTAATGCAAATAACTTGTACTGAAGTTTTTTTTTTTTTTTTTTTCACAGATTTTTTTTTGCCGTCATTTTGTCATGTTATAGTTACAGTATAATAAAAATGTTGATTAAACAATATGCAGGCATTTATTTGGCATTTTATGAATTAGAGTTAAAGGAAACAGCATAGCTGTAGCTCTAATAAAAAAACAAAAAAAAGTACTTTTTTTTAATTGAATCAAAAATATATTGAAAGGCACCGTCAGCCGTCGCTGATTGAGTGAAATTGTTGACCAGTGTTTTTTTGCCACAGACCTTTAATCATGCAAAAATGACATTGTTAAATTGTTGTAGTTACTTTGTAGTGTTACTTACGAGTACTTAGTTACTCGTACTTTGTGACCGCTTTATTTTCCTGTATATGGTACCTGTCCATGTTAGGCGCTTTGTTGCAGCTTCAGTTGTTGTTAAAGCGCTGTATAAATCGATATGTATTGTATTGTTCTTTTGGAAGGAATAAAATGAAGAATTACACATACGGTGTACATATTGTTACAATTGAATTGTGGTTTCTCTACATGTGTCTGTGAGTAGATGACGAACAGTTAAAAGGGTACTCAACCTCGTGAGTTGAGACAGGCTCCAGATCACCTCTCACCTGCCAATGAGCATAAGCACTGGAGATGGTGAACGGATTCATTGATGTGACTTTTTTTATGGCTTGTGAAAATCAAGGATCCACTATCAACAGGGTTGACTAATATGAATATATGTAAACACTGTTATAGATTCTTTTTTTCATTCTGTCATTTTATTTTATATTCATGGCAATGTGCAACCTTGGAAGCAAAATGCGGTGACAACATCAAGGTCTGCTCTGTTGTCGCAGATAGCGGGACTGGTAAATGTACATTTGCATAATTGCTTAAAAATTATAATATAATATAATATAATATAATAGTTTTGAAAGGCCCTTATAAATAAAATGTATTATTATTATTATTATTATTATTATTATTATTATTATTATTATTATTATATAAATCCAAATAATGTAACTCAGTGCAAATTAATTTCTGTTAATGGATTCAATAAAACAATATTTTTTTTTCAAACATAATAAAAAAATAGTACACTCTGGTTTAATGTCAAATATATTTTTGGAGTATGAATATGTTTACTGTTTGTGCCCTCCTCCCAAAAAAATAAAGATGACGCTTTTTCTGATGTAACGTCTGTGTTGGATTGCTTCATTTTGTCTGGGGGTGCACACAATGCACGAGAGTGATAAATAGGATGCTGTCATTTTCTTGCCGCGCTGCGCCACACGTGCTTTTTTTTAACTTCTCCCGCGGTCACATCCAAAAATGTGTGGACGCCTGATTGATTCGTAGTGTCTGACCCGAGACTTCCTTACCCCTCATTGGTTTGTTTTCTCCCCTCTGCCAGACAAAATCTGCGACCAGATCAGTGATGCCGTCCTGGACGCACATCTCAAGCAGGACCCCGATGCCAAAGTAGCCTGTGGTGTGTAAAAAAAAATGCTCTCAACACTCTGGCTGAGATTCTAATTGGAATGGAGGTTACTGCTGGAATATTCGTGGATAGCATTTCTATGTGTGACAAGGAGGTGGACTTTGTGAAGTCGCTGCTGCATAGACGTTGCTACACTGTCTCAATGCAAAGGGTTGAAGTCTGAGTGTTTTTTTTCAATACAGTAAAGTCTCGTTATATCGATATTCTCGGGAGTCGGAAAAAATATCAATATAACCGGACTATCGATATATCCGATCCTGCGGCATGTAAATTTTCTCCTTACATTCATAGAAATAGTATTGTAATAAGCAGTACTATCGATATAACCGATATCGATATAACGAGACTTTACTGATAGTTGTGATAACATTCTATTATATTGCGGTTCATCGCCCATGCCCATGCTATCTGGTGTTATTATAAGTGATTGCTTTTTTTTCTTCTCGTTCGTACATTGAACCTGTTTATGGTAGGCGATACGCTGCGGACTGACTTGCGATCAAAGTAGTTTTTACTTCTCTTCAATTTTTTAAATCAGATTTCAGCTAATCAAAACACACATAAGCCAAGATAAATATTCATTATTGCATGTCCTTTCTTACTTTCTCGCTGTCAAGATATGGGAGGTCATCGTATAACATTACTTCAAAGAAACAAGAGGCACAGCGTGTTTGTTTTAAGATGCCTGGTTGAAATTTACTTTGAAATTGACCCATAAAACAAAAGAGAATGAAACACGGAATATCCAATCTATCAACCAGTCTATTAAAGGTACAGTAGCTCAACGCTAACATATAATGTGACATGTCATATAGCAGCTAACGTTAATTAGCATATTAAAAAAATACATATAAAAGTTCGATTTCATTGGATTAGTCAGTCTCCCGAGGAAACGCTGCAATTTTTATGATCCGATTGCTTATCGACTTCAGGGGTGTCAAAGTCATTTTTTTGCCATGGGCCACATTGTAGTTACATTTTCCTCTCGAGGGCCGTTATGAATTTGGGGAAACCATTAGAGTGTTTGATCTCATCCACATATTACATCTTGGGTGCATAACAAATTAATGAACAACTAGTTTTCAAATCTTAAGTCAAGAATAGAGACTGTTATTGTGGTTTACATGGGACAATTTGAAATTTTGGTTCGGACTTTAGCAAGCATCATGGCACTTGACATGCTTGAATTGCTTTCACCGTCCGAATAAAATGATGTGGTGGGCCTAATTTGGCCCCCGGGCCTTGACTTTGACAAATGTGTTTTAAGGGATTGATCACCCTTCAAACAACTGCTAATTGATTAAAACTGTTAGTTGATACATTATTTTTTTAGGGACCTTCTCTGACTTTTGGAGCATTTTGTGGCAGAATGTACTAGTACACTCAGGGTAGGCATTTCAGAATTCTTTGAAACCTATAATGCATCAAGGCCGGAAAAAATGAACCGGGATACACAGGGGGCTTCTTCGGACTTGCTGACATTTACTCCTCTGCATGTGGGAAAGGACTCCAGAGTCCTCAATTAACTGAGAGAATAGTCCATCAGAATTAATACTCTCACGCATGGATGTGTCCTACAGAGACGGTATGCAAGACGGGCATGGTCCTGCTCTGTGGCGAGATCACCTCCCGTGCCAACGTGGACTACCAGAAGGTGGTGAGGGATGCCATCAAGCACATCGGCTACGACAACTCCGACAAAGGTGATTTCGAGTGATCCAATAAATCATGACTAATAATGTCACGCGGTTCTTCACCAAAGTCATGAATCCAGACTTGCTCTTTCATTTCTCAGTATTTATGTGAGATTTCTAACAGACAAGCAAAAGGCTCTAATAGAAAAAAAATACCTTCACTATATCATCAGGTTTTGACTACAAGACGTGTAATGTCCTGGTGGCTCTGGAGCAGCAGAGTCCGGACATCGCTCAGGGTGTCCATGTGGACCGCAAGGAGGAGGACATTGGTGCAGGAGACCAGGTGGAGCTTTGCTAACAGTTCTGACTTCCCTATCTTGCATGTTGACTTGTACCATCTGGAAACTATTGAACCAAAACGAATCACTAAACTTTTTTTGATTCAATTTGTGTACTTTTAAGGGTCTGATGTTTGGATACGCCACAGACGAGACGGAAGAGTGCATGCCGCTCACCATCGTCTTAGCCCACAAGCTCAATTCCAAAATGGCCGAGTTAAGACGCAACGGTATCATCCCCTGGCTGCGTCCCGACTCCAAAACTCAGGTGTTTTTACCCTTTTATTCATTTTACTTCTACTCCCCCAATTTAATTAACTTCATACGAGTTCTACTCTCACTTTCATCACGTCACTATCAGAGTGAAAGCACCATCATACCATAAGAAAATACAGTATAATTCAAGGTGGTGGCCTATTTAGGATATCAAACAAAATGACAAAGACATGCAAGCAACATTTAAACTTTAAAATCCAATAAATCATACTCATGAGAGATGCTGATGATTAACAGGAATGTGTTTTGCCACAAATGTTGCTCTGGTCAACCGGTTTGAAACGTGAATGGTTAAGCTAGCATTGCTATTGTTAAAATATATTGAGCTTTATTAGCCAATGTTTTGTTACAACATCCATTTTATTCTGAATGTTTATAATTTCTATTATTATGATGTATTCAATATTATTAGAGTTCTGGCTTTTACTTGTTTGTTCATAGATGTGTTGTTTTGCTATTTTTAAACTGGATACATATGTTTGGAGCTAGTTTACTCCACATCTGTTAGTACCAGTACTATAGCATTTGAATTTGAACTATGCATTCTTTATTAGCTATTTCAGTCATTTATTTTTCGCTGTAATTATTCATTTTTAAAAATATGTTTAAAAAGTAAAGTTGAGAGAGCTTCAACAGATTTGAATGTGAACTTAGCCCAGTAGAAACAAAATCAGAAATTGTTTTCATTGTCAAAATACACACACACACAAAATATAGATAAATACACTGTTTACAGTAATTTGTTATTTCAATTTGAATGATCTACTTCACAGGTGTCAAAGTCAAGCCAGGGGCCAAATCTGGCCCATCATATTATTTTATTCGGCCTGCAAAAGCAAATAAAGCATGTCAAGGGCCATGATGCTTGCCAAAGTCTGAACCAAAATTTCAAATTGTCCTATGTAAACCACAATAAGAGTCATTATTCTTGACTTTAGATTTGAAAACTAGTTATTAATTTGTTGTGTGTTTTGTATGTAATATTTGGAAAAACATTCTAATTCCCCAAATTCCAAACGGCCCTCGAGAGGAAACCACAACCACAATGTGACCCGCGGCAAAAAAAATGACACCCGTGATCTACTTGAATAGAATGCTATTTTGGCATGAATCACACGGTGGTACTTGGTCATGTCATGATCTGGTTGGCGACCAACGCGGGGCGCTGTCGGCCCCGCCTACACCTGCACAGGTGCTGGTCGTCCCGATCAGATTGGCGACCAGCGGGTAGCGACGTCAGCCCTGCCGGCAGCCTCGCAGGTGCTGGTCGTTATAATCAATAACACTTAAAAGGACACCTGGCACGATCATCCGGTGCCGATTCATTGTTTGTTTGCTGCTTGGTTGCTGCATGCATTGTGTACGTGTTTGTTTAACCTTGGCGGACTTTTACACTTGGTTTTCTTTTGCTACTTTGTATTTTTTCCATTCAGATCATTTTGATGTTTTACATTTTGTTACTGCTGACTTTATTTTAATACAATTTGTCAAACAACCTCCTGCTCCCTCCTGCCTGCTTTTTGGGATCCGAACCTGCCATCACCACCTCGCAAAACCGTGACAGAATGAATCGGCCAACTATCGGATCCCGCAGGTACATCGGACCCGTCTCATTTCCACCCTGTGCCTGGCAATGCTACGTCCACGTTAGCGCTAGCCTCGTCGAGTTTGAATTGCGTCACTCGACGAGCCGCAACGTCCACGTAAACGTCCGGCCGAGACCTCCTTCCAGGTGGCCGTCCAGGGTGAAACTGGGTGACTGGCATTGCACGCCCACGTCCAGCCACGCTGTCGTCGTGCATGACGAATTGAGTCCCATCCACGACGAGCCGTGCAACGTCCGCGTCAACGTCAGTCCGAGACCCCACTCACCGCTGGATCCCGGAGCGGCTCTGGACCCGTCTCGTTCCCCCGGAGCCGGGCAGTTCACGCCCACGTCGGCGTCCGGCCGAGACCTGGTCCCATACGGCCGTACGGGGTGCCATTCTGCGCCTGGCAGTCGACGTCCACGCAGAGCCATGCGCCGTCGCGTGAACGTGCGAGAGGGATCGCGCTCACGCCCACGGCGATCCGTGCCGCGTCTTCGTCCACCCCAGGCCGAGTCCCGTTCCCATCAGGCCGCCGCCCGTCGTATGCTGGAGAGGCAGCGGTTGCCCTCTCCACCGACCGTTCCCTGGCGAGTGGACCTTTTGGGAGACTGTTGGGACTTCTGGAAGCTGCCCCTTGAAGGGGGGGTACTGTCATGATCTGGTTGGCGACCAACGCGGGGCGCTGTCGGCCCCGCCTACACCTGCACAGGTGCTGGTCGTCCCGATCAGATTGGCGACCAGCGGGTAGCGACGTCAGCCCTGCCGGCAGCCTCGCAGGTGCTGGTCGTTATAATCAATAACACTTAAAAGGACACCTGGCACGATCATCCGGTGCCGATTCATTGTTTGTTTGCTGCTTGGTTGCTGCATGCATTGTGTACGTGTTTGTTTAACCTTGGCGGACTTTTACACTTGGTTTTCTTTTGCTACTTTGTATTTTTTCCATTCAGATCATTTTGATGTTTTACATTTTGTTACTGCTGACTTTATTTTAATACAATTTGTCAAACAACCTCCTGCTCCCTCCTGCCTGCTTTTTGGGATCCGAACCCGCCATCACCACCTTGCAAACCGTGACAGGTCATAAAAGTGTCAGTAATAAACGAGACGACAAGCTCACCTTTGTTGTCCGTCCCGCAGGTGACGGTGCATTACGAGCAGAAAGATGGCGCTGTGATCCCCAAGAGAATCCACACCATTGTCATCTCGGTGCAGCACGACGACTGCATCTCTCTGGAGGAGCAAAAGAAAGTTCTCAAGGAGAAGGTTTCGGCTAAGTTTTTTTTTCTACACTTACCCTGCGGATGGTACCTAATGAAGTTATTCATTTTCTTCTCAGGTGATCAACGCGGTGGTCCCCGCCAAATACCTGGACGCCAACACCATCTATCACCTACAGCCCAGTGGCCGCTTTGTCATCGGGGGCCCACAGGTGACATCGGGAGACTTGGACCGACTGCCACCAACGAGCCCTCTCGGTTGACCCTTTGTCTTCAACAGGGAGACGCGGGCGTCACAGGCCGCAAGATCATCGTGGACACATACGGTGGTTGGGGGGCTCACGGGGGTGGCGCCTTCTCCGGCAAGGATTTCTCAAAAGTGGACCGCTCGGCTGCCTACGCCGCCCGCTGGGTGGCCAAGTCGCTGGTCATGGCCAAGCTCTGCAGGAGGGTCTTGGTGCAGGTAAGCACCACCACCAAAACCACCTGCGTTACATTCAGGTTTCAATTCTTAGTTGTATGCCAAATTAGGACCATTTCATAATCAATCGTAGGGAGAATATGATTCTGGAGCGCTCCAATTTAATGGCCGCCCCAAACAAAAATGGCTGACTGCATTTTTTTTGTAGGTTTAGGTACAAAATAAATTCATCGTTGATTTTTTTTATGTTGTCTCCGTGCGCATGTCCTCCAGGTGTCCTATGCCATCGGTGTGGCTCAACCTCTGTCCATCTCGTTGTTCACGTACGGCTCGTCCAGCAAAAGTGAATCGGAGCTGCTGCACATCGTCAACAAGAACTTTGACCTGAGGCCAGGAGTCATCGTAAGGTCAGTAAAAACGGAAAACAGTAATCCCTCATTTTTCAGTTTATGGGAACCAGGACAACCGCGATAGATGAAAATCTGGGAAGTAGTTATATAATAACCCATGTGATAAGACAGAGGGGGGGGGGTGCTGGGCAGGGTGGAGAAGATGCTCAGCCAATCCACATGGCTGTAAACCATGATATTGTGTTGTCATTGGGTGACGTCAGTGCTGGGAACCAATCAAGCTACGCCCATGTACAAAACCTCGGAGTCATTTGGCATTTTTTTAATTCTGATCATTTTTGTCTTGAAACAAATCTGTGATGCACTGACACCGTGATAAGTGAAGTAGCAAGGGATCACTGGACAGTAAAGACACGATGTAATGATCATTAGTGCCTATAGAGAGCGCCAAATACAACTGTTTTACTTTTTCTACAACTAAGTGCCACTGACCGTCATGCCTTTTTCTTTACAATTACACTTAAACATTCTTGATTTGCACTGAATCGTAATGAAAGAAAAACAATATGTCCATATCAAATGCCAACTTTTGATCCAGCCCTTGTATAGGATATAACCTGACAAGTGGTACTTAACCCCAGGTCAATTTCAATCATGCATTTGTCTGTACAGTTGGCACTCTGAAACCACAACCCTGACCTGACCCCTTTGCTGTTGAAAACCTAGCGTGAAGTCGCTCTGAAATGAATATTTTCCAGACAAGCACCCCAGACTATGGATACAATGCAGTACTTATTAATGGAGGATTATAGGAATGGTGCCAATAGAAAATGCCGATTGAGGAAGGAGTGCCAAAAAGATGGTAGATGACAACAGCAGGAGCGGAACTGTCATTCTACCAATCGGGTTAGCGCTGTTGCCCGGTCAGGTAATGTCAATTCTGGAAATCGGTGCTCCGCATGCTGAGCAAAGACTTAAAATGTTTTGCATTTGTATTCAGGCCAGGCAGAAATGACAACAGTTGGAGGAAAAGGCAGCAATCGACTCAATTATTGGCTTGAAAGCTATTAGCCTTTTTGTTCAGATTGCGACATCCAAAAATCCCTCTTGCATCGCACAGGCTGCTTTTCAGACCACATCCCCAATAAATAACACATGCAATATAGGAATAATGTAGGAACTCTGCAGACATGTCCAACAGTCAAATTACACCCACATTAAAAATGGGAACACATTAGTGATAAACTGCATTTTTTGTTTTATGGCAGGACAGCAAACCTGAATGATGGAGGTGGCTTACCAGATTAGGTTCTCACCCATGCTGATAAGAGCCAATAGGATCCGACCGACTATCTTCTATAGCTTTATCTTCATTCATTTGTTTCTGCAACACAAAGGAAAGAAGCAATCAAGAACGGAACCTTCCAATATGACATATGTCTCATCATGTTTCTACAATGTCATCATTTTAACATGTCAGATTTCATGCTTTATTAACTGGGGGGTAGGTGTTGGTCACGGGGTTGGGGGGTGTCAACAACAATGTGATGTAGCACAGAGCTTTTACCTGTCACTTAACTGCTTTGTTAGGTGTGTTCTCATGGCAATTATCTGCTAGATTCCCATTGGTTCTCAAAAAGCGTCATTTCTCCTGAAAATGACTGAAATGGAAAAAAAATAGTGAGGATTCATATAATCAGTGTAAGATACAGTAAAGTCTCGTTATATCGATATCGGATATATCGATACTGTTTCTATGCACGCACGGAGAAAATTACATGCAAACAGGGTCGGATATATCGATAGTCCCGGTTATATCGATATTTTTTCGGACTCCCTTGAATATCGATATCACGAGACTTTACTGTAGTTAAAATATTTCATACAATATAAGCCAATGACATAGTTGTTAACCATTTCAGGGACAGCGGTTCAAACAATGGACAAGTTATTGTCAGTCATATTTGTTTGTTTTTTGTTTTTTTTTTCATGATTGGGTGCCGATAATTTCTTTTCCACGAGGGAGCAGGATTTCCCTTTTTTCCATATTACTGCTTTATTCCAGCTTCAGCTGTTGTGAAAGCGCTATATAAACCAATATGTATGTATTGCATTTATTTTGGATAGCTGTCCTCATTTCAAGCTGAGATAACTCCAGACCCATATACCATAGGAATTAACTCTTTCTTTCTGATGAAAGAAGGGTTTCTTACGCTGCATTAAATATTTATGTAGTCCTAAAACTCAATATTCTGTGGGTCCTGCCATTTAAGTGAAAATGACAAAAGTACTGGCGCTGGAGTGGCCACAGTTTTGCACATCGTCTGGCAGTGAAGGAGTTCAACAGTTAACCTCTTGGAAATTGGATTTAAAAAAAGGTTTAATCTGTAAAAGAAGTAGATCATTAAGTTCCAAACGAACAGATGATGTTTGCATTTTTCGATAAAACTATGCAGCTTGAAATGAGGACAGCTATCCAAAATAAATGCAATACATACATATTGGTTTATATAGCGCTTTCACAACAGCTGAAGCTGGAACAAAGCAGCAATATGGAAAAAAGGGAAATCCTGCTCCCTTGTGGAAAAGAAATTATCGGCACCCAATCATGGAAAAAAAAAACAAAAAAAAAAAACAAATTCAGGAATGGCGCTCTGTCATATTTTCAATTCCCCAATAAATTTGAGAATGGCAGTGAATGAATTAAGAGCTACTTAACTCAAGTTGCATGCTGCGGGCGTCTCTTACTTTCTTGTAACTCCCTGATTTTTTTTCCTCTGCAGGGAGCTTCAGCTGAAGAGGCCCATCTACCAGCAGACTGCCACTTATGGCCACTTTGGTCGGCCCGAGTTCAGTTGGGAGGTCCCTAAAAGGCTCGTCCTCTAAGCGCTCCATCGCCTCACAGCACTACGACTGGAGGACTTGGACCAAACCCAAAACTAACCAAACCAAAAGTTGTATATGCATAATAAGCTGCGAAAGGAGGTGTGCCGTGAAGGGCACCTGATAGGAAGAAAGACATCCATCTTATTGAATTGTTGCGCGGTGCTTATTTTTTTTTTTCTTTTTCATCTACAATACAAATAATCACAAACACCTCAATGCTGTGAATGAAAGTACAACAACCCTACATGGGAGATGTTTTGAAAACAACTTTTCATGTCATTACTGCTTCAACCAAAGCTTCATTTCTCAATGTTTGTAAGTCTTGTGCTGCTGGAAAGCCAGTCAGAAGCATCACGGTGCTCCACCAAACAGGTCAATAAAACAGCGTTATGTCATCAGAATCATGTTACAACCAAACATATCAAAACAGACAGTCAACACAAGTACTTTTGTTCACTTTCGGGACCCTCTATGCGCCCACGACATTCTCCAAAACTAAAAAGTCCAATCCAATTCTGAAAACATGAGTCTTAAAAAGCCCCCACATGGTACAAATTCTCATTATATTTAACAATACCCTAAAAACAATTTGCTTTTGTGCATTTGTAGTGGCAACCAAGTGCCTCGATCTCTTGTTCAATCATGTCCTCAACATTTGCTGCTTTTATTTGTTTAGCCATGTAGTTTGAAAAACTAATAACATAAATTGACAAGTCACACAGAAGCTCAGTATCACAATGTCCTAAAAAGTTGCCAAAGGCTTTTACTTTTACCATCATAACAAGCCCCAAAATGGCGCAAATGCTCATATTAAATCATGTGCTTTAAAAAATGTGAAACATCAGGTGTCTTTGCTTTTGCCGTGCAATTCAGACTACTGAAATCTTAAAATAATGATAATGGCCATGTTTAATTATGTCCTAAAAGTGCCTTTGTTATTGTGATCTATTGAGAAAAAATGGTGATGCAAAGCAAATTATAAATATGTATTTCTAGCCTTTGCTTCTATCATTCAATCCTAAAACAAATCAATTGTTTAAAAAAAAGCCAAATGATAGAAATGCTGACTATATTTAATAATGTCCTGAAATGTTGCCATGTTTTTTTAATCATGAAATTCTAAAAGCCTAGGAAAACAAAATTAAATTGTCATTTATTGTTATCGTCGGTTCCTCTGTGCCGATGCCAGTTTTCAATCTTGTGATCTAAAAACTCAATTGTTCTGAAAACAACAAAAAGGCCCTCACCCTTTTAAAATTTGTGCCAAAACAATGTCAAGTGCCTTTGTTTTTAGCATTCAATTCAAGAAAATATATTTTCTCCTTGTCCACAATCTCATTTATTTTTCAAATTTCTAAACTGTCTAAACTGTGTTTGTTTTATGGGGCATTATTACCCCCCTTTTATTAATCATGTCTTAATTTTCTAAAATGGGATGAGTGTCCTATCTGTTATCGTTTTGTTGGCAAAGTATAGCTGCACTGTAAATAATTAAACCACCAAATAAATAAATACATTTTAAGATGTCAATTGACAGAGTCCTGTGTTTTTGTTCAACAAAATGGAGAGATAGAGAGGGGCACAGAAAGAAAAAAAAACCATTTTTAGGATTTATTTGTTCAACAATAAGCCATAACACACACATAGTATACAATGGTCAAAATAGAATTTACAAGTCTTTGGTTTTCTTGATGTAAGTAAGGCATAATAATAAGGCACATGGGCAGCAGAGGTGAATAATGATTATACATATACAGCAGGGGTGTCAAAGTCATTTTTTGCCGCGGGCCACATTGTAGTTATGGTTTCCTCTCGAGGGCCGTTATGAATTTGGGGAACCCATTGGAATGTTTAAATCCCTTCAAATATTACATATAGAGCACAAAGCAAATTAATGAATAACTCGTTTTCAAATCTGAAGTCAAGAATAATGACTTTTATTGTGGTTGACATCCAAAAATATGACATTTTGGCTCAGATTTTAGCAATCATCATGGAATTTAACAAGTTTGATTTGCTTTCGCGGGCCGAAAAAAATGATGTGGCGGGCCGGATTTGGCCCGCGGGCCTTGACTTTGACACCTGTGATATACAGTATATAGATTGAATATTTAACAATGTGAGGTTAAAAGTTTAATTATTCCATAGTCTAACGATTGCATGATAGCTTTTGCTAATATTTAACTTTGTGTGGCTTAGCGACGCAATGAGCGAATGGGAGGGGAAGGTTTTTTTTGCCGTTTAAGCCAGTTACAGAAAAAAAAATCATGAGTCCACAAATGCGGAACATGGCAACAGAAGCATTTGCGTTGTGTTTATCAAACACTTTCCTGAGAACAAATATAGGCAGTGAAATAATATTGTGGGGAGAAGAAGTATCAGATTTGCAAAAACAACGAATTTGACATTTTTACACACCATGAGATCATGTTTTACTCCTCTACAGCAAAGGTTTTTATCTGCATGCTTGAATGGGAGAAAAGGGCACAATCTGGTGGCCAAAAATGAAATGAAAATAATTTGAGAATTGAGGCAGGAAAACAGTTTAAACGTGGGACCTTTTTTTATTGCTTCAAGCTTGAAAGAGAGAGGTATGGTGGAAAACGATTTAGCTGGAATTTTGAACAAAAAATATATTGCGTAACATTTTCGTACATCAGATCAGGATTGCAGAAGTGCAGTATTACTGCTGCATGCTTTGAATGACGGGAAGATATAAAATCAACTGAAATCCAAACAGAAAATGTAGGACATTTTGTAACAACACACTCTTATTTTATTTATGAACTAACCTAAGACAAAATACAAAAAATAAAAACAACTGAAAAGGGCCGTGAAATTTTTGCTCGTGCATGCCTTGAATTGTGAAAACTGGCACACCGTCTCGTGGAGGAATCAAAAGAATTGAAAACGGAACCGCAAAGGTAAGGTCGGGGAAAAAAGTCGGGAAATCTTTGCTGCATGCCGTTAATGGGGTAAAACAATAAAATAGTGCCATCTGATAATAAATATTAAAATGAAATATTTTTTCAAAAACTTTTTGGGTCACCAGGACCTGTTCTGTTTTTTTAATTACACACAAACTGTAAAAAAAAAAGGAGATCAAATATTCCTTGAAATGTCTTAATGGACATTTTTAATATTTTAACTTTGATTTGTATACTTCAGGTTAAAATTGAAAAACACGTGTAGTAAACACTTTTGCGGCCAATCTTTTTAAGTAGTTTGAAACAAATGTTAGGACATTTTAGATGACTTCTCAGATGCAAAAAAAATTAAAACAAGCTTCTGCAATGACGAGTTTTGACGGACAGAGGGAGCATGGGACAACAAGTTGGTTCCAATTGAGTCATACACATTCAGTATGCTGATGGGAAAAAAGTGACCAGTGTGGAATGATGTGAATATGAATTAAGACACATGACAGGTCTTGCAATAGCTGCATAGGTCATTTTGGTTGGCATATTTCTGGAGTACTGTATAATAGAATGTCACAATAAAACAACAAAAGGCTAAAAAACAAAAGCTGAATTAAAAATATATGTCAAGTTGACATTATTTTAGGCCACAACATTAGGTACACCTAAAAGGGCCGCGTGACGTTAAAATCCTGTCATTTTTTTTCACCCCTTTGTGGTCGTTTGCTGCCATTTTGTGATCACACCGCGGTACAATCAATCGCTTTTCTGATGCAGTGTTAGATTCACAATAAAAGTGTGAAAGGGAAACTGGGAATTAACCGACTGCGAGACGATGGGTCGGAAGCAAATTTTCACTTAGCTTTGGTAAAAGGCATTGAACGCTGTGTATACATTCATGGATTCGGTGTTTTAAAAAAGTCTACTGATACGATCTCCCAATGTAGAAAATGGGTGGCGCAAGTTCATCCCTGTGTCATTTATACTAAACAGCGGCACTAGAAGAAGATGGAAAAAGGCTACATTGTGCACCAACCTATCAGATTTTCAAGTTATGAGTTAACCCTTGGTCCCTGTTTTGCTTTGCATCGTAAACAAATGACGGTGGCAGAAAATGACACGTCAATGTGGCAATGAATCCGCTGAAAGTAAATAATTGACTCCCTCCACAATACCCAATAATGTGAAACTATAAATATATTTATTCCCAATCGGAACATATATCCGGTCGATGCACTATTTGTAGGGGAGGGTCCGTCTGGGACAGCCTGCAAAAATCCGTGTAAACTGTAATTGACATGCATTGAGGATTTTCTTTAAATCCCCGAACATTACCCACCCACGTAAGAGTCAAAGCATAAGAGTTTGGACCTCTTTGTATTGACTTGTTTGTGGTGTACCCAATGCTGTGTCCAGTAACATTCAGTAACAGAATAGTGGTAAAAACAAGTGTACAATATTGCCTTTATGATCGGATATATCGATAGTCCAGTTATATCGATATTTTTTCCGACTCCCGAGAATATCGATATAACGAGACTTTACTGTGTGTGTGTGTGTGTGTGTATATATATATATATATATATATATATATATAGAGAGAGAGAGAGAGAGAGAGAGAGAGAGAGAGAGAGAGAGAGAGAGAGAGAGAGAGAGAGAGAGAGAGAGAGAGAGAGAGAGAGAGAGAGAGAGAGAGAGAGAGAGAGAGAGAGAGAGAGAGAGAGAGAGAGAGAGAGAGAGAGAGAGAGAGAGAGAGAGAGAGAGAGAGAGAGAGAGAGAGAGAGAGAGAGAGAGAGAGAGAGAGAGTTGATACGAGCAACGAGGCCACAGGCACACTGATATTTGGCCCACTTGACAGTAAAATGGCCTTTATCATCTCTAGGGGAATACTGTATAAAATAAGAAGCTTACAGTAAGTGGATGGAATGCGCAGGACTTGAGGTTGGGGGGGCATCTGCGTCGCATGGACGCATCTTTGGCAGAAAATGGGACAGTGCTGGAGGTCTGTCGGCAACGATTGTAACAATCAACCATTGTGAGGCGGCATCAGTACTTGGGAGAACATGAGCAAAAACAAACAGTGGCAGGAATGTCAGTGTGAACAAATATAAATATTTGCTGTATTAAAAGGGGACCTGCTTTGCAACTTTGTTCAATCAATGTCATTATTTTAATGTCACGGGGAACAACGCGCTGTCCTGTATTTGGACTAAGATGACCTCGAAGTGGAGGCAAAACAATTGCTGCTCGGTTGGTGCTGTAACTAAATGATTTTGATTCAGGTGGTGTTGCTTATCGAAACTTTTCTAATTTTTTTGTGTTGACATCAATAAGGGGACACGAGGAAGGTAGAAATTAAACATTTCTCGCAGCTCCCATTTTGCTAACCAGTGTAAATAGCAACTCGCACAATGTGGTTGAAAAACACAGGCCAGGTTAAATATGAATCTCAATACTGTAATTTCCCATGAACAATAGGCTCCCTTATGCTGCATATTTGTAGTATATTTTGAACAAATCACACACTCTCCCTTATATGACTTTATAGTATGCCAATAGCCAGCGACATTCTCTTTATGGGGTCATAAGTACCGTGAATAGCTCCTGGTCAAAGTTAGTGGGCTAATGCGGCTTAGGTGGCGCACAACCAGAAGGACCAACTGCAGGATCGGATAATTTACAAGTTGCATATAAAACATCGGAAATTACGGCTTATCCCGGAAGGGGATTTAAAAAGCCCCCCCCCCGGTGTGTAGTTTGGACAGCTCTTTTTTTTATATAGTTCAATAAAAACGTCATCCCAGACAAACTGTGGAACAAAAGATACATAACAAGTCCCCTTTATTTTTTATATATGTAACAGTATTCACGTAATAGTCCTATTCTGGTCTGCAGGACAATATGAAGAGAATTTATTGCTTCCATTCTGACCTTGCTCCTGTGTGGCTACTACGTAAGCCAGCAGATAATACCACGCCGCACTTTCTACTTTCAGATGCGGCCCTCCAGCAGATTCTTGTTTAGCATGTGTGCACTCAACAAATGAAATGAAAAGGCCTCGCTGTAATCACCTGAAGAGGAAATCATTCAAGGTCACTTGTTGAGAAGGATGGGGGGGGGGGGGGGGCAGGAGAGAGGAAACAACAGATTTTTTTTTCGGAATCTGATGGACCTTTAGCTCTCTGCCGCAAATACTTGGAACTGAAGGCAGGGTTGGCTGACTGGCTGGAAAATTTGGCTTCAGAAATGTGCAAAATGCAGACAGGCGAAAAGCAGGTGGAAAAGCTGCTCTGATGTAATGACAAAAAAAGCTCTCTGCTGGGGTTTTGCTTGAGTCCAAATCTTCACGTGAGCGAGTGACTCAACAGATTTGAGAACCCCGTTTTGGAAGGATAATCCAGGTCCGAGCACATAAGGCCCTACAGGATGGACATGTTTTCGGGTTGGTGCGACGACGGGTGCGGCACCAGGGACTCCATCTTGTGATCCCTTCCAACGCCAACCGAAGAGCCCCCTCGGGCCAGCACCGCCACGGTGTCTCCCGACATGCCCGCAAACTCGAAGGCGAAGGTCCCATAGAAGAGCATAATGATAACGCAAAAGACCCACTCGAAGATGGCCGATGCGTGTTGTAGGGTGTAGCTCTCCTGGCAGAAAAATACACCGCCTGGAAATGCCGTTAAGGAGCGTCTGCGGAGAGGGTTTAGGGACAACTCGAGGTACAGCGATCAATGGAAAACTAATGGTTTATCAAATTAATCAACTATTATTTTTCATGATCAGCTGATTGTTTGGAGACGTTATATAGTTTAAATTATATATACGACACACCCAAAAGCCTTCATTTTCTTCAAAAGATGACCCTGCGCCTTATCATATGTGAAGTAATATTATATATGGTAATGTAATAGCCAAAACAGGTCTTGCAACTACTGTCAGAAGCCATCGACTCCATTTCCCCCTTAGAAGTAGTGCGTAATCCCCGCCTCTACTGTAACGTCTTATGATGTGGTGTGCCTTATATTTGGAAAAGTTTTATATATTTATATTTTAAAATTCGAGAATTTTTTTTCATTCATTGAATGTATACCAGAAAATACGGTATTCGAAATGCTTGCTACTACAGACTCGCAACAAAACAACAATTCATGAATTGCCTTCACATATAATCTAAGCACATTGATTAGCTTCATAGTTTTCTCAAAAAATGCAAACATCATCTGTTCGTTTGGAACTTAATGATCGACATTTTTTTGACAGATTAAACCTTTTTTTAAAAAAAACATTTCCAAGAGGTTAACTGTTTAACTCATTTACTGCCAGACGCCGTGCAAAAATGTGCCCACTCCAGTTCCAGGGTTTTTGTCATTTTCACTTAAAGGACAACCGACGTCTCCGGACAAGTTGTGTCCATAATTTGTAAAAGGTCTTCAAATAACTTCTACTGAGCGTATTTTACAAAGATTCCACCACATATAGCTATATTTTACGTTTAAAGACTCCTTACACGGCTTTGTCGCCATGTTCTACCTTTTTTGGGTGCGACATTTCCCACCCCTGATGCCTCAAAATGACACGGAATAAATTATTTAATCGATTGCAAACATGTATGCTTTCCTCTTCAGAACTATTTGAATCATATTCATAACTGGATGAGTAACAAGAAAGCATATTTCCCCGAATCTGAAGCCATTGTTTTGATTCTCGAGCAAGGCAAGACATCTTGCCGTGACACCACAAACATGGGGGCGGGACCTTCTGAAACTGGCCACTTCCTGTTTCAAACCGAAGTACTTTTTAGACACTTTTAGTAATTTTTATTGGTGTTTTGCATTTGACTAAAAATATCATACTGCGTGTTTTGGGTATTTTAGATGCTATAAAACGTTTTTCTGATGTCAGTTAGGAAACAAAAAAGTGACGTCGGTTGTCCTTTAAAGGACAACAGACATCATTTTTTGCGTTTCCCAAAACGCGCAGGCTGATATTTTTTGTCAAATAAAACACACCAATAAAAATGACTTAAAATGTTCCAAAACTGCTTCAAAATGACCTCGGAAATGGCGCGTTTTAGAAGGTCCCGCCCCCTTGTTTGTGACGTCACGCCAGAATACTCCAGACACAAAACAATGGCTTCAGAGAGTTCAGATTTGGAGAAGATGCTTTCTTGTTACTCATCCAGTTATGAATATGATTCAAATAGTTCTGAAGAGGAAAGCATAAATGTTTGCAATCGATTAAAGTCCTTCCGTATCAATTCAATCGCCGTCTAGACTCCAATGTAGCTCCCAGAAAATGCACAAGATGGCGCACAAGGGTTGGAATGATCGTTGGAAATGGGCTGATTTGTCTGCTGAGAATTTGTGTCCGCTTTTATGGTGTTACCGCAATTGGTAGTGTTGGTGCAACACACAACGATTCACCATCGAGTTATTTATGTGTTTTTCCTTCTAATTTCACTATCAACATGGATCAACATGATGTTTTCAGACCAAACAAAGTACCCAAAATGCATTGTGTGTCGCTTTCTCAGTCAGGGGCGTTCCTGACGTGACGTCACGTCAGGCATCGTCATCAACTCGAAAACAATACTTCCTGAATATTCAGTGCGAATCTTAAAACGTAAAATATAGCTATAGCTATAGCTATAGTGATTTTATAAATTATGGACACAACTTGTCGGGAGCTGTCGGGAGCTGTCGGTTGTCCTTTAAATAGCAGGACCCACAGAATATTGAGTTTTAGGACTAGATAAACATTCAATGCAGCGTAAGAAACCTTAGACTCCCTTCTTTCATAAGTAAGAAAGAGTTAATTCCTAAGTTATATGGGTCTGGAGTTATCTGAGCTTTAAATGGGGTGGCTGTACAAAAGGCAAATGCTGCCCCCTCATCAGAGGGAAAATCATTGCCAGAGGTCTGACCAGCGCTTTATCAGCACCCCCCCCCCCTGCAACAAAATCCAAGACCCGAACAAATTCAGGAATGGCGCTAGACGTCATTCTTTTCAATTCCAGAACAAATTTGGGAATGGCAGTGAATGAGTTAAAATAATCATTGCAGTTCGAGAGACAGCCAAAACTGTATCCTCGTGGGCACCAACAGAAAAGGGCTTCCATATGACACAACGTTAGCTTGTGTTACGTTTAGTAAATTGTACCACCATGTAAAAGATCCCCGAAGGTCAAACTATTTAAATTCAATGCTTTGTACCGATTTTGCGCAGCTCTCATGAAAATGCAAACCAATACATCTCCCCATAGGTGGGGTGCAATACGATTCATTATAGTACAATTAAAGTAAAGCGGGACATTTTCATTCGTTTTGGTTGAATCAAAAACGATTTTCCGCCAGTCTTCCAGTCTTTTTTTTGGGTTACCTCTCAATTGTTCGGACTTTGAATTAGGATCAAGAGCTGAGGGCAGTAGAAAAGTGGATGACCGCATAATGATGCTGTTATTCAACCAGGGGTAACAATTAGCCGACTAGAAACGGACCACTGTCCATTTTCTATAACGCTATACACGTTTGCGCTAATCGAGCCTCAATGAGGCCAAAGAGGATACTGAGTACCAGGGCGACGAAGGCAAGCAGGGTCATGCAGAGCCGGAGGTGGCCCACGTTGTATTCCCCCTGCGTCTTGGCCAGTCGATAGGTCAACGCCGACTGCAGGCACACAAACAGCATACTGGTGGGGAAGGCGATGCCGGCTCCGACATAGTGGAGAATTTTGGCATAGTCCACCTATCGGACAAAAACAAAGAGTGTGATCAGTGTTGGAATTTTTCGTAACATACGTCTTGGCCAAATGTGTGATCGGGCGCATGATTCTGCAAGTTGACTAAAGCGACAAGCAAGACGGTTTGGCGCTTCCAAGCTATTTGCCCATTGACCCAGTGAGTACGCGTTGAACATTCTCGTGCACCAGGTTAATCCTTGAGGATTTATCGATGGAAATGCTGGTCTGTCATTTGTTCACAACGCAAGGTGCAGACAAAAGATAAAGCGCAGCAAAGCTTTTGGCGTCTTTCAGTTTTATGCTTAGCAAATTTATTACACAATCATTCCATCATGAAAGGCAAGCTCAATTTTGTTGAGCTCTGCACATTTTATGATTTTCAACAGGGATGATGATGTTGACCTCAACTTGATGGACGTTGAAATTGGCGGATAAGAATTAGCAATTGACAGTCACAGATTTAATTATTACGGATGTTAATATCATAGAAATGAAGTTCCAAGGTAGCACCTTGTCCAAACAATCAATTGACCGTTACTTGTGACAGGAAGCTGGTGATTTTAACCAAATCTGAACATCTTTGAGGAAGGTGTTTTTGTCTAAATTTGAGGGATTTAAATTTTTCAGAAAATACAATACATCTCATTGAAGGATAGCATTTCATTTTCATTCATGTGATATGATATCATACATCCACTGTTATTGATGACGGGATGAATTTATCGAATATTGAATGGATGATCGAACACATTATTCAGTCTCGGCCTTGTGAATTGAAGCGTGTGCATGAATGTTTACATGTGAGCCTGCTGCACTGTGTCCTAGCCCGTGTGATTAATTGTCATCATTAAGGGAGAGAAGGTGTAATGAAGCGCTCACTACTCTATTTCCCGAAAAGAATGGGATGGGAGGTGTACGGGTCCAAAATAAATAATTATGTCTTAACATGGAGTTAAATCAATAAGAAAACTGGCAACAGCAAACAAGATTTCATAGAGGTCAAACTCTTGACCTGAGGGCCAGATCCAGCTCACCACATCATTTTTTTGCCCTACTAAAGCAAGTAGTGTGTCTGCTTTGTATTTCTGACAAAATGGTTTTGTTCTTTCAATTTTTCCAGAAAATCAATCCCAATTTGCATAGAGCAAGGATGTAATTTTTGTAACCCCACCAAATCACTTCTTAAAATAAATTGGACAAAAGTTGTCCAGTGTGGTGGCGTCCATGGAGACAGATTTAATTTGTTCCATGACTATGCTCTCACCTCAAAATCCTCTTTTCCGCTATTTATCTATCTGTGTTTTACTGTCCATCTATAAGTCTGTCTATCTGTCCGTCCGTCCATCTCTGTCTGTCTGTCTGTCAATATTCTTTTTTATTTTAATAAGCTACAATAGCATTCAAGTTGCAATAGTCTTTTGAGTTTCATCATCAACGTGTTATTTCTATGTATCGCCGCAGCGGCGCTGTCACAGCATGATTAAGACTTTCAAAAGAGCGAGACATGTGTTTCTTCTATTTATGTTCTCCCCCGCCCAACCTGTCAGTCACTGGCAGCCACACCACAGCTGTCATACCAGTCCGCACCTTATGTAACAAATTACAGCGAGCGACAATGCAGGCAGTCATCGTGTCTCGTGCCATTTTGATTACTATTTTCCTTTGTGCTGTCCAAAACTGCTTTTCCCTTTCTTGCGTTCCATGATGGACTGTCACAAAACATCCACCACCATTTACATATCTATGTCTTCCTCCCTGGAAATGTGCAGGGAGCATGTGCCAAATTTAAGGGTCTGTATTTGTTTTTGCCTCTAGCGTACAGATCTGACCAAATATTCTCGGCAGCCAATGCCAAGCTCTGTGAGTCACCGACCCTGCCTTTCAGCTTGTGAAAAAGGCTTGTGCAGAAAGGAGGGACCCAAAGGAGAAGCGGGGAACCAGGTGATACTGACACACCAATATTCTTCAGTATCAGCATTTCTACCTAAGCACCCACAAGACTATTCTCACCTGAGTTTAGTATAGCTTCTCAATCCAAAAAAGTTATGCAAAGACATTGGAGGGGGAGAATGCAATGAGTATGGTTACAATGAAGCAATACTATATAAATAACTCCAAGTACTTGTCCAAGTATTATTAGACGAGTGTGTTGCAACTCCATTTTTTTATTGTTTTTAATTGATGGTTAATCAAGTCCATTTGCTGTCTTTCCACAGTGTTTTCGCTCCTTGTTTTCTTTTCCCACACAATTGCAGTTGGAAGTTTCATTTAACATTCTTGGAAAATTCTCTCCCTGTGCCTGTCCACCTCTCAAAGAAGCGCACAAATGCAGACATCCAAACAAGGCACCCGGCCAACTCTCCAAATATTTAAACTAAGCAGAGATTCGCTCCAAAAGAACAAGCACAAAAGCGGACAGGGATGACTCCATGAGACAGACTAATAAACATTAATGGACTCCTCCTCCTGAATGCATAACACAGTAAGGCTGTTTTAGAGAGGGTGGTTGTGAAATGAGAATGGAATTGATAAAAGAAGGCCAAATAATGAGATTGAGTTTGAAAAGAATAAAAAATACTAATACAGTCAATCCTTGGTTCTCGACCATAATCCATTCCAGAAACCTGTTCAAAAACGAAACATTTCCCATTCTAATCAATGTCTGCTTTGTTTTTAATTGTGATTGAACAATACAAACAATCCTGCTCACAATGGAACGCTACACGACGATAATGAGTTGATCACTATGAGACGTGACACAAGGAAGTAAACGTATAAGGAGGCGGAGGGGAGTCGAGTGGTTCATTCAGGTGCACTCAGTTTGGTCGAGAACCGATTTTCGGTTGTAAAAAACCTGAAATTTTTGGTCGAAAACCAAATTGGTCGAGAACCGACACGTTCCAAAACCGAGATCCGATTGTATATCATAATCCAGGCCCCCATGCAAATTCAATGCATTCTATGATGTTAGTTGACCTCCAAGTAATTTTAAATTTCAAAACAAGTGGTAACCTGAATTCATTTGTTCTTAGCTCCCATTATTGCCAATATGAAAACTTTACCTTGTAAGGTGATGTTTTACAAAAGATTCCTATCTGGCGCACAAGTAAAATAAAAAAACACACACTATTGAACGAATTATAGCTACAGTCCAATCAATAAAAGCAACTTAATTTTTGTAGATGCCTGACAGGCACACAAACAAAACTATTGGCAAATATTTGTTTGAGGGATGTCACCCCATATAATTCGGATTGAACTCTGTTTGGGAGTATTTCGAAGGGGAGTTTTTATTTTTAATCTTTAAACCGGAGCATTTTTGGCTTGAATCCCGTACCTGGAAGTTGCCCACCATGATGAGTCCAGCGGCACAGATCCAGCCTGTGGAGAGACTCGCCGTGTTGAGGACACAGTTTTGGTGCTTCTCAATGACGTGGGCATAGCGGAGCAGCACGATCACCATAACTGTGGACCAAAAAGAAACACATGGAGACAGTTATGGCTCAGTTGGACGGACCGCTGATCATTGGGTAAACAATGCATTTGGATTGGATATGCCTTTATTAGTCTCACAGTGGAGAAATTTACATTTCACAGCAGCAAAGTGATGAAAGGAATGAAAGTAGAAAAACAAAATACATGAGCTGCTGGAAAGGTTTCATTTAATAACATAAATAAAATGACTTAAGTAGAACAATTGTCTAGGATTGTTGGGTTGATACAACACCAAAAAGTAAAGGGATTGTTTTTGGTTTCCGGGTGGAACTTCATAAACCGAAAAGGCACGATACATTTTCGGCGAAACTTTATTTGCCTTCTCCAAACGTATTAACATATGTGTCCAACTGTTCAAATGTTTCAGTGCTTTATGCACAAAACTCAAATCTGTGGATCATGGGTGGCATAAGTGTACACAGGGTTTTTTCATGGCATTTTCACCAAGTCTGGATTCAATTTTCATGATGACTCCATCTGATCTTGTTTATGCCGAGAAGCATGAAGAGGAAAAAAAAAAAAATCATCGGAAGATGTTTAAAAATTACGGGAAGTCGAATTACTTGAGCAAGTCAGGAAAATGAGATGGCAGCAAAGTGTGAGGAATGTGGTGGGTGGGGTCTTATACATGAAACAAAAATTGAAGGGAAACGGAGTGCAAAACTGTAAGGGGACAGTTGACTGCTTGATGGGCTAATCGGCTGTGACTGGGCAGGAGGGAAGGGATTGTTTGCAAGCAAACCCCCAGTAGTTTGTCTTTGTCTGTAACCTTTGCACCTCCTCCACTGCTGACGCAGGCTTAACCATCCACTCGGTAAAAGTGGGCCACGGAGACGGGTGAGATGACAGAATGAGAGGGGACAAGGAGCCCCCGGTGTCTTCACAAGCCGTCCATAGATTGTGCTCACGGACTAAACTGTAGTCACTGTCTTTGTGCACGCGGGGGGACGAAGGGTGTTGTTCGTCACCAAACCGGCGTCGTCATGGTGAGCGTGGCCACACTGAGGAAAAACTCAAATACTCAATTCTGCTTTTTTGGGGTGTGTGGAAATCTCAATGACATGCCCCCTGCCCCCAAAATGTCCAACTTTGAGTACCGTATTTTCCAATGCATAAGGCGCAACGGAGTATAAGGCGCACCCCCAATGAACGGTGTATTTTCAAACGTTTTCCATATATAAGGCGCACCGAACTATAAGGTGCACCTGCAATGAATCAAATATAATATATAAACAGATACATGTTTTCCAAATACACATGGTTAAGTGCTACAGTAGCGGCTGGGGTTACGGACTACTTGTACAGGGGGAAATTGAGTTTTGGCTGCTGACAGTAGTTGCTAGACCTGTGATGGAGAATAATAATTTATCATGTTTAAAAGTGCCGTGCTTTGCTGACCAACTAAACAATGGGCCTACAGTCAAAGCGCAGATGGCCACAGTAAATCTGAGTGAAACGGATACGGCACGATGAACCGTCGTCTCCATCAAGATTCTAGAAGGTCCGGCCTTGCACAGAATTTAGGGCTTGAGATACTCCTTTTTCACCGGAGTTATTTACGGCTTAAACATCCTGCACAAGCGCCAGATTACAAACTTATCAGTTCATGGAAAAGACAACCAATTAAAATGTATATGTTTTACTGCTTACATCTGTTGTTGCTCAGAACGCCCAGAGGCGTGGTATGCAAATCAAGAAAACTATGTTTACTAATATATCACTGTAATTTACATATTCTCTCAATAAATAGCTTGGCAGAGGGGCGCAGAATTCAGACGTATGTCATCTGATGACTGCGTCTCCTGCCGGCAGTGGGGACAATCTTTCTGGTTCTGAGTCTCTGTCCACGGTGTCTGTCTGTCATATCTCTGACAACCTGTTGTGGCTCATTATTACTTCACATATAAGGCACACCCTTATATACAGCACAGGGTCATCTTTTCAAGAAAATCAAGGCTTTTGGGTGCGCCTTACACACCAGAAAATCTGGTACTGTTTTTTGCTTTTTTGGCGACTGATACTGTAATTGAAAGTGAGTAGATTCAAGCAGATATGCATCAACAACAACTTCCATCATCACGTTTGGCTAAAGCAGTCAAGGGCAGAATACATTTCAACGTCACGTGATGTGTGATGTAACTATTTGTCAACATGTTCATTTCAACATGCTTTGTCATCATCACAAAAGCCCCCCCCCCCCCCCCCCCCCAGCTTCTCAACATCTGATTGGGCATGGGACACAAGCGTGGGCGTGATCAACCTGTCGCTGGTCACCATTGATGAGGGTGTCTAGTGATGAAAGGCCAAAACACCCAATGATCCTTTGGATCATTAATGACGATGAGTTCCAAATTCAGAACCTTCCCATCCCTGAGGCACAGCTCCCACACCACTCTCAAACAAGACTAATCTCGTGTGAGGACCATCCATTGGCACAAACGGACAGAACAACATCACGTCCAGTGTTTCATGATTCTCGGCAATGGGATTTCAATTAATAATTGTGCGAGGAAAGTAAAAAAAAAATCAGCAGAATGTCATTGTAGCATCATTTTTGTCTTCGTTCTCCCTTCTTCCTGATTGAAAGGAAAAGTAAGTCAAATGCGATTTTATTGCATTAAATTGTGACATTTCAGTCTCGGCTGCAGACGGACCGGCTGCTGACCTTTCCCCTTATTCCTACAAAATGAGTTTTTAAACATTACACAGATGAGGAGGCTTTTTAGCATACTGGCAGTTGGCACTTATGTAAAAAGTCAAACATTTGAAAGAATGGAAAAGATAAACATATTTCCTCTGTGTTTAGATTTTTGTCTAGGCAAGGTGATTTTTCTTTGCAGTTCACGTGATATAGTAATAGTAGTAGTCTTATTGATTCCTTATTTATCATGAACACAGATCACATTCCAAAATCTTGACCCAAAGAAAATTATACGTCCCCAGGAAACCATGGCCATTAAGTGGCATGCCAAAACAAACATTCAGTAGGTGCGCTTTGCGCTTTCACACCCACAAGAAAAATCAGAAGGATGATCAAATTGAAAAAAAAATTATGACTAAGCCAGTATTTTGAGTTTTGAACACTGTACTTGGAACCAGACAATGGAAAGAGCATTGCTTCTCAGCAAATGCCAGCTATGACTGAAATGAGTTATGCTTACTGTTGATGAGGGGGTTAATGTTGTAAAGTATACACATTGATTGTAGATTAATGTATGGCTCAGGCAACAGTCCGGTGCAAGCTATTCGGATGGAAGAGACCGGACTGTAAATAGCAGAATGGCGACTGCTCTTGAATAAACATGAAGAACCAAATCCCACAACCCTCCTCCTTACCCTCAAACGAATTCACACATGTATTTTGTTTTTCTACTTTCATTCCTTTCATCACATTGCTGCTGTGAAATGTAAATTTCTCCACTGCGAGACTAATAAAGGCAAATCCAATCCACGTATACACACAGCATGTGTGAGCCACAGCTGGGAAACATTAACTACACGGGGGCAGTCGAGAACCACCACTTAGCAGGAGGAACAACACGTGCAGAAAAGAAAATACAAAAAAAACATTTGGATCGACACATTATACCATTTTGCACAAATTTTTCCTTCGAATGTGCAGACATGTACCTCACGTGTGTGTCACAGTTGTTTTTCTTAAATTTGGTGGGAATTGAGTTCCTGGTGACATTTATTTGCTTCCCGGCAGTTTGTGGAGCATGTGTAAAGAACACGGAAAATCTAATTTCCGGTGTATGATCGGTGCTGACGGTTCCAAAAGTAAAATTGTCAGGTAATCCTCGGCAATCAATGGACAGTCTGATGTGTGAGTCATTCTTGTGCACTACTTGTCTGCAGATGTTTGTAACAAATAATAAATCTGGGAACTAAATGTCAGTTACTGTTATTATTTCAGGACCACAAGGTGAATAGAGACTTTGCTATGCTGTGTTGCTCATCTCAAGTACACCGCAAACTGTAAAAGCAGTCAATGGTCATTCTAATTTTTAAAAGTGGTTGAGATGCTGGTCAACTACATCAAAGTGCAGAGGTGCAAATTTCAATTGTGGTTCCGGCCTTCCTGTGTGGAGTTTACATGCTCTCTGCGTACCTACGTGGGTTTTCTCCAGGTGTTCCCGTTGCCTCCCACATTCCCAAAGCATGCATAGCAGATCAGAAGATGGCTGCGTTTAGATGTTATGGATCAAAGGTGTTAAATTCAGGCCAAATGTAGCCAGCGACATTATTCTATTCGGCCCACTAAAGCAAATCAAGCATGTCAAGTGCCATGATGCTGACTAAAGTACAAATCAAATGTTCAAATTGTCTTTATTCTTGACTTCAGATTTGAGAACTAGTCATTGATCAATTTCTTGTGTGCATTGTATGTAATATGTGGAGGGGATGAAACATTCTCATAGCTTTCCCAAATTCATAACAACCCCCGAGAGGAAACCGTAACTACATTGTGGCCAAAAATGAGTTTGACACCCCTGCGTAGCATGGACCTTGCTTGATTTTGTGAAATGCCAAGTGAGCCTGGTGGTATAAATAGACAATCATTTGCAATCAGCTGTTTGTGCTCATGGTGCGGGCAAGGTCATCAATGATTTAGTTATACTTTTGAATGTCGAGGTCTACGTCTTTGCGTATGTGGAAGTAAATGTAAGAAACCAAAATGTATCCCAAGGCATTACCATTCAGACACGGCGATATTGTCAGGGAATAATTAGGTTATTGCCAACATATTCCAACAAGTGTGCTGAGTTAGCTTGTGTGTGAACTGAGCTCTATAAATAAAGTGCTGCCTCACTTTGTATAGTAGCATGTAGTAGCTTGTATTTTGGAAGGAGCTAAATTTGGTTTCGGCGCGATAGCAACAGACAAAAAAAAGTGCTAATGATAGGGGTGATTGAGTTTGTGTAAGCTTGTGCACATAATGCCTTACCCATGAATGAGCCTGTGCTGCAGATAAGGCTGAAGAAGCAACTCTCTGGCGGAAGCGTCCCACATTTACTGCAATATGAGAGAACGAGGACATGAATGACATCAACTACACAAACTGATTCTACAGTCAACCCAACTCAGAAATGGGACTTGCCTGTACATATTGCAAAAACATAAACGGATATTTTTCAAGAACGATGAACCGTGTTATGTCTCATCTCATTTTCCGTACCGCTTATTCCTCATTAGGGTCGCGGGGGATGCTGGAGCCGATCTCAGCTGTCTTCTGGCACGAGGCGGGGGACACCCTGAATTGGTTGCCAGCCAATCGCAGGGCACACAAAGACATACAACAGTCACTCTCACACTCACGCCTAGGGACAATTTGGAATGGTCAATCTGCCTGCCATGCATGTTTTTGGAGTGTGGGAGGAAACCGGAGGACCCGGAGAAAACCCACGCAGGTCCGGGGAGAACATGCAAACTCCACACAGGGAGGCCGGACCGGGACGCGAACCGGCGACCTCTGCACTGTGAAGCCAGTGTGCTAACCACTCGACTACCGGGCCGCCCACCGTGTTATGTTTTCACCGCATATGAAATATAGTGACTCTTCAGCTCTGTGAGTGGTGAGATAGAAACCGCTAGGATGTAAACTTTATATCCACACAACTTCTCCTTCAATGAACAGCAATTGTTTTGTTGGTGGTCTGCCCGTCTGTGCCCGGAGCTGCTGCCCACCCAAAGCCTACTCAGCTGACTTGAGTCACATGCATTCTTGAGTTCACACAAAGTCACATACAGTGGATGCACTTGATTGTTTTTTTTTCTCCTTCAAGAATTAACTCAACTGTGATGTTCTTTTTTTTTCCTTCTTTTTTTGCGTGATCACGGCAGGGGGACAAAAAATGCTAACATAAATTCCACTCTGTGTAATAGCACCGTTTTTTTAACATATGTTTGATTCTGCATTTGATTCGAGTAAAATGGTACAATGTTGCTTGAAAACTTTGAGTTTAAGTCCAGCTCTCCTCAAAATGTGTATTTTTGTACTGCAGTTGACTGTTCTTGTGGTCGTCTGTCAACTGGATTACGCAAGAATTGGCAACCTTATTTTCACCAAACCTGGTGGAATGTCGCATCACAAGCCAATAAAAGCATGTTTCAATTTAAAGAGAACTTCAGACAAGTTGCCCACTTCCCACCCCCTGCAGTATTTTCATCAATGTTCATTTTACATAATCCCTTTGTTTGGGATGCCTTTATTTATCTATCATGACATAAGGCCTGATTTATTGGCATTTCTTGAAAAGATTTTATCCAGACATGTTACATAAACTGCAAAACCTACGTAAGGTCAAACTGCCTTTTCATGTTCAAAAGCCCAAAGTTAAACAAAACAGCGAGCGCCTCGGTTTGTTCCCAAAGATGTAAAACGGCTGCTCTTCGAGTGTGTGTTTACATGATCGCATGGGGCCTGCCTCTGCACAACCACAGTGGAAGGGTGGGATGCTTCAGCCCGGAGTCATTTTCCCAATGCGTGTGCACACGCACACAAAGCACACATGCATAGAGAGTCGTCATCTTCTTAAAGGAGACGTTCACATCATTTTTTTTAATCCACAAGGCAAGGAAGCGGCTGTGACGTAAAACACAATGGTGGTGTTCCTGTTTTGAATCATCACACAGACAGACACGACAGGGAGAGAGGAGAAGACGTGCGGGAGGGTGGGGTGGGGGTGCGTGGTGGGAGTCTCCTCACTGACCTGATGAGAGGTATGTTGTCCAGCGTGCAGCACAACATTGGTCCGCTCTGCAAGTACAGATCCTCTTCACACGACTGGTTGTACAACCTGGAAAGGCACAATATTGCGTTCATTTGTATGACGTCCTTGCCTTTGAACAACTAGACAGTGTTTTTTTCCAATTTGCAGACTAAAAATATATTTTTTTTAAATGGGTAATCAGTAAAAAAAGGAAGAATTTGGGTTTCTTATTAGGCATGGCTTCTTAAAACTATTTTTAGGGTGTAGCAAGTAATTTTTTTACATTTGACCAGTAGCATAGCAACATACTAGAAAATAAAAGTAAAAGAAGGAAGTTTAAAAAAAGAAGGAAGTGAAATAAGGAAATTTCAGAAATTTCTATGAAATTTCTTATACTGAGCCTTTTTGAGGGGGAATGGAGTCAGCTTACATTTTTGTGGGTCTACTCACGATAGCGTTTCCCAAATTTCATGGTCAGTTAAATTGCGGTTGGGGAAATATTTAGTTGTTTATTTGCATTTTTACTTCTGATGAATGCTACTAAGTCCATTTTGGTAGCAACTCGGTCAGTGGTTCTTAAACTGTGTTCGATCGAACCACAGGGGTCCGTTGAGTCGGTCTCAGGGGTTTGGTGTATCCTCCGCCGCAGAGGTCCACCCCTCAGTCTAGTGTGGAGTTTAGTGGGCACAGTCATTGAAAGCGTCCTGCTTTGAGATTTCCTACCGGTCCACTTTGAGGTCGCTGGTTTATGCAGCAGAGTGAGACCTCCCTATCAGACCACTTGAAGAGGGCTGCATTGTGTCTGAGTGAGACTCTCTTCCTAATATTTTAATCCATGCTAACTGCAGTATGTCAGGCAAAAAAAAGAAAGTCGTCGGACGAATATGTAAAACATGGATTTACAAGCACTGTGTTGGTTTTATTATTTGAACAAAGTGATACTAATGCACAATTAATTTCAAATCATATTTTATTTTTTATTAAAGAAGGGTTTGGTGAAAGAGCATCGGAAACTGGTGGGGTTTGGTGCCATTGAACTTGGCAAAGGCCAATATCCGGTTTGACGGTTACCTGTGGTTTAACTACTGTGACTGGCCATCAGCGCTAATGAGGTTTTTCTTCTTTTTTTTAGGCTGGGGCCTTTTTAGCAGCAGCAATATGTTTGGCTGGTCGCAGAGATTAGCCGCCACTATGAAGTTAATGACAACTTGCCATGTGCTTGTTTTTCTACATCGTGGCTGAGCACAGGGGTGAGAAGTGATAGGGAAGCATACTGTACTTTTACGTATGCATTTTTGCTACAGAAAATAATGTCCACCCTCCTCCCCTGCCAAAAAGGACATTTTTGAGTTAGAAATTTCTCCGCTGAGGGACAAATAAAGTTTTTTTATCTTACCTTAATTTTGATACTGTGATATGTTTGCTCACTGTTATATAGACAGAAGTGATACTGTTTGGTTCCAGTGGCCGATCTACATCTCAGCCTGTAGACGTGGTCCCCCTGGCTCCTTGAAGTCAACAGTTTCAAACTTGGGTCTTAAACTGGACAGTAACTTTAAACTTGACAGACAAAATTGGTGCTGTTGTTAAATTCAGTTTCTTTCATCTTCGGCAGCTGGCTAAAATAAAACCGCTTGTTTCTCATGAGCACCTTGCAGCAGTAATCCATGCATTTGTCACATCTCGGCTCGATTACTGTAATGGGCTTTACTTTGGTGTCAGCCAATCCTCCATGAAGCGTCACCAGCTGGTCTTGACTGCTGCTCACCTCTTGACTGGTACTCATAAAAGGGACCACACACACACACTCCAACTCTGGCACTCCTTCACTGGCTCCCTACACATTTTAGAGTTATTTTCAAGGTCTTATTATTTGATTTCAAATCTTTAAATGGCCTCGCTCTCCGAGCTCATCCAGCCCTACAAGCCCTCCCGACGCTTCAGGTCTGCTGACCAGACATAATTAGATGTGCCAAAAACCAAACGGAGGCTCAGAGGGGATCAAGCCTTTTCACCATCTAAAACTCATATAGGCTCATGTCTAAAAGACTGTAAATCAGTTGCCGTCGACCAAACTAAGATTTCTGGAAAGGTTTTTTGAGAGTTTTTTTGGGTGGTTCGCCACATTATCACTTAATGTGGCTTTGTGAAACTAGCCTCGGGGGCTGACCTTTAAAAGATTGAAAGAATTGCCTCATGGCATCCAGATAATTGTATTTGGTAAAAGAGAAGATGACGAAAAACAACAACAAATAAATAAATAAACATACCAGTTATCCACAGGACAGACGTGTTGGTTGTACAGGGCCATGGCATACCTGGAGGAGGAGCGCAAGGGTAAATAACAAAAGAGTGAGCGGCAATTAATTTCTTTTATAGGGTGTACTTGGCCTTTTTCTGTGTCAAGTGGAGATGATTTTTGATTTGTGAATTCTTGGCAGTCTAGCATTTGCTACTCAGCTCCCCGACCAATCAGCTCCTCCCCCTCCTTTGTCTTGTTTCTAAATCTCTCCCATCACGTGTATTCTCATCTGTTTGGTAAGATGGTGTTTCTTGTTCTTTGGTGAAACTGTGTCCTTAACTCATCCGCTGCCATTCCCAAATGTATTTGGGAATTGAAATGTGTGACGTGGAGCACCATTGCCGATTTTGTTCGGGTTTTGTTTTTTCTTGCAGGGGGTGCCAATTTGAGTGAAAATGACAAAAACCCAGGCGCTGGAATGGACACATTTTTTGACATCGTCTGGCAGTGAATGAGACTTTGATTGTGGTGGTTTTCATTGGATTATAATTAGTATATTTTTTATATGAATGAAATTGTTCTCTGGGTTGTTTTTTCCACTTGTATTCATGGACACTAGGCTCTTCCTTTGTCAGATGATTTACAGTGACAAAATATAAACTTTAATATGTTCAAATTTTCAGTCAAAAAGTATGTACAGTAATATACATAAAATAACTAGCAGTCAAGTCAAGTCCACTTTTGTTGTCAAATAGCAGAATCAGAAAGCCTTTAATTGTCCCACAATGGGGAAATTTGCAGTCCACAGCAGCAATTTGAAATGAGCTGGGGGTGGGGGGTGAAAGGATTAAAAAAAAAAACAAATGCAAGCTATTCTAAGCTAAAAATGTCAGAAGACTGAGGTGTTTCCTGTAACTGTGCAAAATTGTTTTATAAAAAAAAAACTGTACATAGTATGTAAATATGTTCTATCTACGACATGGAGCTGAGATGACATTTCTTTCCTCGCAACCACTGGAGAGAGAAGTACCGACACACGCACACACACATACTGTAAATAAATAAACATATTTAAATGGGTTGCCTAATATTTTAACCTTACCTTGATACACAACTATTTATGTGTGCCTTCTACTACCATCACAATTGTTCACCTATTTAAAATGTCATCATGCGAGCATGGACATCAATGTTGCATGATTCGGGAGGGTGTGTAACAACCAATAGCAAATGAAGCAAAAGCATTGACAAAGACCATTATTCATTTATATTTATTCACATTTAACAAAATTGCTGCATTTGCCTGCAACCTTTATTTTCCTCAAAAGATAAACTCTTGATGTACTGTAACTCCGGAAAAAGAAACTTCTATTTCAACTGTTGCTTTGTTTTAAAGCTCACTCAATCTGTTCCTGGTTACACGAATGATAAGCAATTTGTACCCACACTGTACCAAAAAACAAAACAAAACAAAGAATGTACCGAACCATGATGATTCTTGCTTATCTTAGTTGTTTGATTGTAACGATGAGCCATCTGATGGCATCATGCCATTTTTTTCAAGACTTCATCTCCAACTCAATATGCTTCAAAACAGACACAGTATGGGTTTGTTTGAGTCCATCTTGGGTAATCACGTTACAGCTTCCGCGCTGTAGCCGTGTTGACTATGGTCAGGTCGCTGACCATCTTCTCAGCTCAGACAGAAGTCAATGACCAGATGACTGTTATCTTGCAGAAAGATAAAGACGACTGTCCTTCAGATTGTTATATAATAAATATAATGCCGTCATTGCCGAAATGATTGAGTAAAATCGACAAAAGCACAAGCGGCATTCTAATCTACTTCAATATACAACTATTTTGTTTTACAAACGCATCACCATTCACAGGTCCAAATCTTTCTTCGACAGAGAAGGAAGACAGAGACTTTCTGTTGTGATGCTAGGTAGCGGTTCAGCAAAAGTTGAAGTGCCAATTAAGAAAAGCTTCCGAGGCAGAAAAATGTCAGGCCATAAACCATCTTCTGTCATGCACACCTGCTCCACAACCGTGAAGAACGTCACAAAGCATAGCTGGATTGATTGTGTTGTCACAAGATGTATAGAGCCATGCCTATATCCTTAAAGGACAACCGACGACACTTATTTGTTTTTTAACTGACACCAGAAAAACGTTTTATAGCATCTAAAATACCCAAAACATGCAGTATGATATTATTAGTCAAAGGCAAATCTGAATCTCCGAATCTGAAGCCATTGTTTGGATTCTCCAGCAATGCAAGACGTCTTGGCGTGACATCACGAACTGGGGGCGGGACTTTCTGAAAATGCCCAATTCGCAGCTCAATTTTGTGGCAGTTTTTGGACACTTTAAGTAATTTTTATTGGTGTTTTGCAGTTGAATAAAAATATCATACTGCGTGTTTTGGGTATTTTAGATGCTATAAAACATTTTTCTGATGTCAGTTAAAAACAAAAAAGTGACGTTGGTTGTCCTTTAAAATGTAAAATATAGCTTTATGCGGTGGAATCTTTGTAAAACGCACTCAGTAGAAGTCATTTGAAGTGATTTTACAAATTATGGACGCAACTTGTCCTGAGGTGTCGGTTGGCCTTTAAGTAGTCCTCAAACTCAATATTCTGTGGGTCCTGCAATTTTAGTGAAAATGACAAAAACCCTGGCACTGGAGTGGACACATTTTTGCACATCGTCTGTCAGTCAATGAGTTAAGATTCACAAACCGCAAGAAGCATATTTTGGTGGATTCAAAATCAGCCCCTCCTCCCGCTAGTGTTTTAACTCCTGAAGAAAAAAGCTTGAAACCGATCTCCACTCAGTTTGGATTTTACACGTGAGAGCTGCAATAAATGTGAACTATTTGCATAAATTGAGACTGAAGGAGAGTGCAGTCCTCGTATAAACGAAGACTGTTTTATCATAAATTACTCATACGAACCCACTGGCCTTAGCCATGTGGGAATGAGAGACACACCCCCCCCCCCCCCAACTCATTGTTCCTTTAGATTGGTAATCCGGAAGCGACTTTCCTGGTTTGAGAAAAAGTAACATTGCCTCGAGGTAATGCCAATCATTGTGACCAAATCGTGTCTGCCAGATTAAACATGGCTTCAGGTAGCAGGCTAACAAGGCACTTGGACTTGGAAATACAATCTCAAGCGCTGAGAGCATCTCGACAACCACAAAGGAGGTTATGACCCCACACGTAGGATCAGTGAAAAGCGACATCAGAATGAATCGTGGGTAGTTTAATGTTTTGGAATGATTCCATTGCTTTGCTGTTTGTATGGAAAATAACAGCGATGGGGCTGAAATTCAAGTTCTATAATAAATGCTTGTTTTAAAAAAAATTATAATCCAGCGCGGCTCCGTTTTTTGCCGCAAACTTGAACTGCCTTTTTTTTAATTTCCAAGCCATGCAAGAGGTTGGTTGCTGGAAAATGTTGCCACAGTGAACAGTTCCAAAGTACTGTGCAAAAATAACACAGGGGGAACCACAGGAAAGGGTGTGAGGCATAAACGATGAATTCATTTTGGTCGCTTCGGCCTATGTGGCTCCAAGCCTATTCCCATTTATTTTTAGACCAAAAGTTACAAAGTCCTATCAGACCGGTGTCAAATTTGACGAGGGCAGGTCAGCCCCGGCCTCCACGTCTTCTGAGGTGGTACTGCAACTGTCTGCTTGTTACTCTCTGTGCTTGACTCTCCTTCCACAACTATGGATCCATGAATTAAATCACATATAAGAGCGATAATGCCATGAGTCCTTTTGACATTTCAATGTTTTAAAAATGGCAGTGGAATTGTTTTTTTTAAGTCTGCATTCAAATTGTATGTTTTTGTGCCAAGAATAAAGAGACCAAGATCGTTTATTCATTCAGAATTAAACAATCACATTTGAACAGACACATCGTCCACCATTTTGAGTGTCTGAGACAACCTCCCTGGAATTTTTGTTGCTCGAGGAGGCTTTCCGTGACATTTGTTTTGCTTTCTATCGTAGGCTTGAAAGTTTTTTTCTATTTTGGCGACTGCCATTTCAAAGTATTCGGAATTCTCTTCAATTTATGAAAGGCCCCGGGTGCACCAATTAAAAACTGACCCAAAGCATGATCTAGCAACCGCCATGCTTCACTCCAAGTATGATTCTCTTTGGGTGATAGCAGTGCTGGTGTTTGGGCCAAATATACTTTTTAGAATTAAAGCCAAAAATAATTTGCGGGAGAGCAACATCTACCATTTTCAGGGGGGTGCACACCTGTGCAATATTAATTCATTCACTGGCCTTCCCAAATTTATTTGGGAATTGAAAAGCGTGACGTTGAGCGCCATTCTCGAATTTGTTCGGGTTTTGGTTTTTCATGCTGGGGGTGCCGATAAAGCGCTGGTCAGACCTCTGGTAATGTTTTTCCCTCCTATGCAGCATTTGCCTTTTGTACAGCCGACCCCATTTTAAGCTCAGATAACTCCAGACCGATATAACTTAAGAATTAATTATTTTCTGATTAAAGAAGAGAGTCTAAGGTTTCTTATGCTGAATGTATATGTAGTATTAAAACTCAATATTATGTGGGTGCTGCAATTCGACTGGGGTGGACACATTTTTGCACATTGTCTGGCAGTGAATGAGTTAAATCAAAATGACCTTCATTTTTCCTTACAAAAAGATTGGCTTTAACATGATACATCTTTGTCTCTTTTTTATATCACAAAAACTTGGTATTTGAACAGGTGTGTGTAGACTTTTTATATACACTGTATAATCAACCATCTATTCAAATTCATCCTGACATTGTCAATAATTTTATGCTGTTTGCACTAATTGTTACAATTGAGATCAAATGAAATAAAATAAAATAATGCCTGAAGGAAGGGTGTGGGTGCGAGTGTGACACCTATTTGTTTTAGCGGCAAACTGGAGGTTTTATTTTAAGTCCATATCTTCAAACTATTGAAACAGGATGTCCTAACCCCAGCAAGGACTACAATTGAAAGTGTCGCTCAATGCATTAATGCCAATAAGGGTCAGCAGCGGGCGCTTTACATTCTGCCCCCTCTGTATTTATTTCACTACCATCCGCTCGCCTGCAGTCAAAGAACCAAGTTATGCAACAGGTCACATCCTTTGACATTGCACTCTTCAGGAGAGGGTGGAGAGTTCGACTGCTCCTCGAAACAATATGACCATGCCAATGTGACAGGAAGGAATCTGGGTTTTTGGGGGAGGCTAAAACTGGTTTTGGCATAAAGAAATTTGCACATTTGTGATACATTCCACTGGATGTACACAATTAACCTAATTAATGGTTTTTGGGATACTTTCAGCTGAGTAAAAGTTGAGAAACATTGGCCAGTGCAACATCATCATCAAAGAAAATAAGACTTCCTCTTCACACAACCAAAAATATTCCCTCCTGATCACTTCCTCTCCTCTTTTGCGATGTAGAACAATCAAGTGAATGTGTCCGCTTGTTTTAATATTTATTTTTTAAGGCATAAATTGTTTTTTAACTTTGAACAGGATTGACTAGTCCAGGTTGTCAGCTAGGATAGGCTCCATATCCATGCGATGCAAAAACAGGATAAGCAGGGTAGAAAATGAATGAACGGCTTTTTTATTGCTTCTTTCATTTGAAAAGCCACACAGATCGAATGTCAATCCTGTACCATGTGACCGTCTTCGACGGTTCATCAACCGTCGTGCCAAATGACTTCATCCTTGCTATGCCGTTCTTGTACTAACATGACATTAGGCATACACTGAGCACTCATCCATACACAACTGTGAACATATGGAACATCTGTCTCTCTCTCTCCCTCGACTCCCTCTTATAGTTTGCGTTCGTTTTCTAATAACAGCACATAAAACCGGAACTGTCATCCCGAACATGACCAGGTGCTACTCACTCCCTTTAAGTGTACAAAACGCAAGAGGTAAGATGTTTAGGCTCTCGTGCATATTTCAATTCTTTCAAAGAAAAAAATGTGCTCTTCCTGGAGAGCTAATCCACATGCAATTACCATGGCTCCCAGGAATTCAGGGTAAACATGCAACAGAGTTGCTCTCTTGGAAAAAGGAGGAATCGCCAAAGAGACTAGCAGAGAAGCCAAAAAAAAGACACCCACCAAAAATAATTTGGCCTTTCTGCCTTTCCAAAGGAGCTCCCCAATGATGAGTGTTTGTAGGTATAAAGGGACGCCCTTCGAACATTTACTCAACGCTTGGTATGCATCTTGATGAGGTCCATGTAACAGTACACTCACTTTTGGAAAACTAAGGTGTGATATGAGTGAGGCAATACTACACGAGTTAGTTAGCATTTGCATGCTACTATGTAGTACTAATAGTGGCATACTATAATTCTACTGGTTAACGGGTCACTCAAAGTACTAGTTGCACAGAGATGTCAACAGGCGTGACGTTCTGCTTCACTCGTAACATGAAAGTCTACCACTAAAATGACAAAGGTGTCCCATCAGTGAGCAGAAATGTAATATAAAAATGGGGGAAATCCTCCAGGTGAGACAGCCGTTCTACTCGTGAGATGAATCGCTTTGGTAGTGAGGACCAAGGGTGTACACAATTGTTCACAAAAACTTTTAAATCCAAGATAAAAATGAGAAAGTATATTTGATTAAGTTCCCTTAAATGTTTTAAAATCAATTTGAGAATCATGTATATTACTTTAATTGTAATCTTCAAATAGTTTTTTCTTTGTGTGTTTTATAAATCCACAATCAGCTCTCAATATTGTGATCTTGAATGACTTTTGGAGGTTTATGCAGATCCTGAGACAGTATGGTAAATCCTTCAATAACTTCATACAACAGTACGTACTTTGACTTCAGATGAGTGTTTTCACTGCTTTTTGTGGTTAATGAATATGGAAGAAGATTGTGAATACTCACACGACCCAAATCCCAGTGATGGTCAGTGCTGGGAGGCTAACAGGCAGGATCACCCACAAAGACATGGCAGGCACCTCGAACCCTCTTTCCTCTTTTTCCTCTTCGACCATCCGAGCAATATGTACTCAAGTAGTTCTAACATTTAACTGTGTGGGGCTGACATCTGTACTGACGCCAAATGAGTCATTTTAACAAGCCGGAACGACGAGGCTTGTTTCATTTGCTGAAAAAGGAAGGAAAGAGCACCATTATTACCGATATTTTATATCCATTTTTAAGCTTTTTTTCTCGAGCACGGAGGAGACTTAAATGTAGCTTAACACAGAATGTGTTGTTGTACCATGACACAGGTGATATTAAGTCACGTCTTCAATCAATAGTAGTAATGAGTAACGACGACCGCTCCGCAGTGTCTCGTGCCGCAAGCTAGCAACAAATAACGGTGAGCATCAATAGGAAACAAGAACACATTACTCACCTTCCGCCGCTACGTTTTCGAGCAAGTGGTTTTTTTCCCCCACCGAAAGAGTCTTCCTCCTTAACTTTGGTGTTGGTCGACTTGTCCTCTCTCCGCTTCAGGCAGCCGAAAAATAGACAGTCGTGCAGAACCGGTAGTTTTCTGGCGTTTACAAGTATGAAATTCCGCTTCGACGATGTAGTTGTGGAAGGAAAAAGAAAGGGAGAGTTCGAATGCCTTCAAAGTGTAGCCCGACCTGCTTGATAGCCGCCACGAGACACTCCAGGGTACCCAGCTGTTTGACTCCGCCCCCCGCAACCTGTGCTGGCGGTGTATGCCGAGGAGGGGCGCGTGGGGGCGCTGTCAAGTCAACTACCTCAATAGCATTATCATTGGTAATGTTTCTGTATTTGTAACTATCCAGCTACCAATCTTCACCCCCGATAATTCCCGTTGAACAAAATATAAACAACGCCGAGATACCACACACAGGAGGGGGGGCGGGGGGGGTTCAACAAAAAGAAAACATCTTAAAAAAAACGTTCATGACAGGGACACAAGAACCGGGTTTGACGACTTTCTTATTTTAGCACCATATATTATGTATAAAGTATATAAAATAAACAGTATATGATGAACAAAACGATATTCTGTAACAAGTTAGGAGAATAAAACGTTCTGGGTAGTAACCTGCAAATATCTTACTCTGCCGATCTGTTTTGCGATTGAATGCCACGGCATAATATACGATGTAAACAATGGTAGTGCGATTCAGCAACTTTTAGCAACACGTTTCCACATTTTTGAACAATTAAACGGGAAATTATTTCCAGAAGTTTCCCATTTTTTCGAGGCAAGGGGGATTTAAAAATTAATGAGCATGACTTTTGTTTTGGAAAAAACAACATTGAGGATTATTTTGCGATTTAGTATATAGGGTGTGTGATTAATTTATAAATAAAAAGTACACAATAAAATGGGTATGCCTCAGAATATTTGAAAATGGAGGGAATGAAATCCAAAGTGTTTAACAAACTGACTGCTGCCCCCCTGAGCTCTAATTTATTATCTTCACAAATTAAATTTCAATAGAATACCAAAAAACAAGTACACTTCTCTATTATGGGCAGCATAAAGTCTGCAAATATTTGAATAAAAGTAGATATTCATCTAATATATGAATACTGACTGGATTGCATAGAATATTTACATTAACTTATCCTGTGACTGTAAAGTGACATTAAAAGTTTTGATAGGTGCTTATAAATGAAATGTATTATTATTATTATTATTATTATTATTATTATTATTATTATTATTATTATTATTATTATTATTTATAATAATAATAATAATAATAATAATAATAAGCTTATATAAGCTTATAAATGAAATGTATTATTATTATTATTATTATTATTATTATTATTATTTATAATAATAATAATAATAATAATAATAATAATAATAATAATAATAATAATAATAATAATAATAATAATAATAATAATACATTTCATTTATAAGCACCTTTCAAAACTCTCAAGGACATGTTACAGTCACAGGATCTTTTTTCTGCAGGTCGTATTTACATCACAATGTTCCAAAGCACCTTATCACTTGGATGGATGGATGGATGGATGGATGGTTTGGATGGATGGGTCTGGGTTTCTGAGCGGTTGGTATGGATGGATGGATGGATGGATGGATGGATGGATGGATGGATGGATGGATGGATGGATGGATGGATGGATGGATGGATGGATGGATGGATGGATGGATGGATGGATGGATGGATGGATGGATGGATGGATGGGTATGGGTTTCTGGATGGTTGGTTTGGATGGATGGGTCTGGGTTTCTGAGCGGTTGGTTTGGATGGATGGATGGATGGATGGATGGATGGATGGATGGATGGATGGATGGATGGATGGATGGATGGATGGATGGATGGAAGTTTTGATTATCATCAGCACACATCCCCCATCTTGTTCTTTTTGTATTTGCATGGGTTGAAATAAATGCACTGCCTGCATGTATCCTTTTTCCACATTTGAAGACTTGTGAGGTTACATGATATTTATTCAAAGTTACAGTCCACAAATTCAAATAACAAAAGCTGCAATGTGTGAGCAAATGTGACACATGAAAATCCATATGCTTTTTTTTTTTTTTGAAAAAAAGTATATTGGCACGTTTATATAGCTCTTATAATATGCCACAGTATAAACTTAATCTCTTAAACAAAAATGAACATCTTGTGGTTTTCAGCCTCACATATGTTGAAATTGTAAGCCAGACTTGTCCTATAGTCTAATGCTGGTACCATAGCCCCATACACTGAAAGCCGGGTACACCGCTTCAGTAAAAGTAGTGCGGACCTGGTACAGAAGCTGCATGGTATCAGACACCGAATAAAACGCCAGCAACCCCGCGGAATGATCCAAGTAGACGCCAATGCGAGATGACTTGGGAATAGGTAGGTCTGTATTCTTGTTGTTGTGAACAAAGGAGTACTTGGACTGTGAGCAGTAGAGGCTCCAGGATTTATCGTTCCAACCGAGACTGCACACATTGTTGTTTCCTTTTCGGAAGATGCCCCTATAGGTGATGGCCACATCGATCTCCGATCCCTTCCAGCCTACCTCCCAGTAATAGCGACTGCCAGCCAGGCCTTCTTTGCAAAGCACCTTGTACCGAGGGAAGGAAACACACAATCAGCGTCCGTTAGCGATTCAGCATCAGGTTGTTGTATCTTGGTCGCAAAGAACTTTGTTAAAGCAAGTTGAGGAGCTTCATGTGATGCTTTACCACCATTTTGTGCATGTGTGTACACGCGTCCGTGCACGTGTGTGTGTGTGTGTGTGTGTGTGTGTGTGTGTGTGTGTGTGTGTGTGTGTGTGTGTGTGTGTGTGTGTGTGTGTGTGTGTGTGTGTGTGTGTGTGTGTGTGTGTGCGCGTGTGTATGTGTGTGTGTGTGTGAGTGGGGGGGTTATTTTGTGGAAAGTGATAGTGCAGCAGTAGCAGCAGTATTAGTAGTGGTAGTAGTAGTAGTAGTAGTAGTAGTAGTAGTAGTATTTTTTTAGCAAATGTCTGGCAGTGAATGAGTTATGTGCCTACCTGCTGCCAATGATCAAATCGTTCCGGGTGGTCAGGGTAGTTCTTTGGCACACTCTTCATTGTGGCGGTCCGGTTGCCCTCAAAGAGGTGAAGGTTACGGTGCACAGTGTTGACATCCAGAATCGGCTGGCAAGAATCTAAAAAAGAAAAAAAAAATCAAATGTGACAGTCAATGATGAGAAAATGGATGAACAATCTTGACACGATATTGAAACCAGATGTCTCAAACTATAATGGAACTTGTTCAATGACTCTTGTCAAGATGTTGAAGTAGCACCTGCATTTGTTCGAAGAGATCCCAATCACTCGGTTTGCTTTCTCCCATTTCACCCAACCTGTTCTGTCGGGTGTGTTATTGTAATGTTAGTTTCGGTTCCTTGTCGACATGATGTTATTTCAATCCGCGTTGAGCTTTTTTTCCAATAGGACAAATCCCCCTCAATTCTCTGGATTCTTGTTTGGATCTGATTCAAATCTGCTAGAGTTAAGGTGTCAAACTCCTTTTTTGTCGCGGGGCACATTGACATTATAGTTTCTTCTCGGGGGCCGTTACAAATTTGGAAAAGCCATTAAAATGGTCAATCTCCTCCATACAGTATTACCCCATTTACTTCCATTCCTGAATTTATTTGGGTTTTAATTATTCTTGTAGCGGTTGTCAATAACGCGCTGGTCATACCTCTAGCAATGTTTTTACCTCCCACAAGGGGGCAGCATTTGCCTTTTGTCCATGGTAGCGCTTTTTACAGCTTCAGCTGTTATTAAAGCACTATATAAATCAATATGCATTGTATTTTATTTTGTACAGTCGCCCTCATTTCAAGCTCAGATAACTACAGACACCTATAATTTGGGAATTAACACTTTTTTGCTGATGAAAGAAGAGAGTCTAAGTCATTTTTTGTGGCGGGCCACATTGTAGTTCCGGTTTCCTCTCTGTGGCCGTTATGAATTTGCAGAAGCCATTAGAAGGTTTCATCTGATGGGATTAAATGATCCTTCTATCATCATCCACTCCTCATATTACATATAGAGTGCACAACAAATTGATAAATGACTAGTTTTCAAATTTGAAGTCTTAAATAATGACTATTATTGTGGTTTATATCCGACAATTTGAATTTTTTGGTGGTAGTTTAGCTAGCATCATGAAATTTGGTGTTAGATTTGCTCTCGCGGGCCATATAAAATGGTGTGGCGGGCCGGATTTGGCCCCCCAGGCCTTGACTTTGACACCTGTGGTCTAAGGAGTCTTACGCCGAATTGAATGTTTCTGTAATCCTAAAACTCAATATTCTGTGGGGCCTGCAATTTGAGTGAAAATGATGAGAAACCCCTGGCACTGGAGTGGACACATTTTTGCACGTGTCTGGCAGTGAATGAGTTCATGAATAACTAGTTTTCAAATATGAAGTCTAAATAATGACTGTTAATGTAGTTTACATGGGACTATTTGAAATTTTGTGTGGGATTTTAGAAAGCATCATGGAATTTCCCAAGTTTTGAGTTGCTTTCGTGGGCCGAATAAAATTATGTGGCGGGCCAGATTTGGCCCACAGGTCTTGACTTTGACAACTGTGCTCTAGAACGTGTATTGAAATGTGAGCAAGAGGATTTTACAGAGTTCTTTTACGAATGTTCTCAGTCTTTTGATGTATGGGAAATTTCAAAAAGTTCATGTAATAACAAAAAAAGGAGGAAAAAAAGAAAAGATTGGATTTCTTTTTTGTTGTTGTTGTTGTTCTGGATAACTTACATCTCAAGAAATCTTCTCTGGTCTTAGGGTCTACCATCATTCTTGACTCTGTTAAAAACAATGATTCCCTCTTTGATTTGTTTTCACTTTCTTCTGTGATGTAGACTTCTTTAACTGGAGACAAAAACAATGAGAAAGTGACGGTTCAAGGAGAGAAGTTAATTAAATCGGCACAAGGCAAGATAAACCCCGCCAACCTGCTGCAGAGATTTTAGTCGTCTCTTTCTTGCTGATTTCCTCCACTTGTAACTTCAAGGCCGCGATGGCTCTCTTGGTTGCCTCAAAGGAGTAATTGGGAGCAACGCTGACATTGTTCAAGTCCTCGTAGCCCGAAGGACCAGATAAAGACTGCCAACTCTGAGAAGAAACAAAATGGAATGTACGGGTGACCTGCGATGGTGTTTCACTGTGTATTAAAAAAAAGATGTGAATACATTAAATAAATAAATAAATAAATAAATAATAGCAAGCGTCACAGCATTTTGTGACCCCATCCCATGCCTTTCAAGGTCGTGCTCACCTGCAGAAAGTGTATGTGGTCATCGGTATGCGAAAGCTTCTCCAAGTCGGTGTGCCTCTTCCTCAGCAGCGTGATCTCTTCTTCCAGGCGGCCCAGGAGTGTTTCCCCGCGATTCACGGTGGTTCTTTCATGAGAACGGACCATCTCCTTGACTTCGTTGTACTTCCTCTCTAAGGAGAGGAGCAACTCCGTGAAGATCCGCTCGTTCTCCTCCAGCACTGAGTCAGCTGAGTGCTGATAATGTTGAATAGAAATAAGAAAAACATGTTCGCGTAGAATGGTTATTTCTTCCTTTCATCACTTTGCTGCTGTGAAATGTAAATTTCTCCACTGTGAGACTAATAAAGGCAAATCCAATCCAATCCAAAGACAAATAAGTGCATTTGATTTCTGCTGCTATACAAAACAGCAGCACCTACGTAATCACAGCCTCTCATTAAAAGTGGCATAGATGGGCTAACGGTTAGCCCGTCTATGCTATTTGTTAGCCGCTAACCAATAGCATTGGTGTAGCGCTGGGCTAACATATAGCATCGGTGTAGCCCTTTGCAAGGGATATCTAAACACAACCATTGAGGTAACACGTTGACAGAAGAGATAATTACATAGCCTATTTTTTCCCAGTATGCTATTTTTCATAACAAAAATACACAAACAAACCAAAAAGAAAACAAATTCGTTTGACAGCTATGGAAACACATTTTGTAAACATGATAACTGAAAGCCATTACGTCTGTGTAAGCTCTCAGTCGTACAGGAGTGGTCCATCGATGAGAAGGTTTCTTCAGCCGTCATCTGTACAAAAGTGAAGGTTTCGGACGTTTCGCCTCCTATCCAAGAGGCTTCGTCAGCGAACTAAAGTCTGACTGGTCGTATCGGCCCCATTTATATATCCCTAATGTCCAGACCTGGTGGCGCCGGACACAGCTATGATAGGTCCCTACTCTCAGGTTGGGGGAGGCGCGGGACCCCCCCCTGTGGCCCCACTGATTGTTCCTACATTCCTGACTAACGATTGGCCTATTACAGTGGGGCACAGGGGGGGGTCCCGCGCCTCCCCCAACCTGAGAGTAGGGACCTATCATAGCTGTGTCCGGCGCCACCAGGTCTGGACATTAGGGATATATAAATGGGGCCGATACGACCAGTCAGACTTTAGTTCGCTGACGAAGCCTCTTGGATAGGAGGCGAAACGTCCGAAACCTTCACTTTTGTACAGATGACGGCTGAAGAAACCTTCTCATCGATGAAAGCCATTACATACTTTGACAGCTTCCGCTGCTTGTCGGAGGTCCTGCCACTTTTTGACCCTCTCGTCAATCCTTTGCTGCGATTTGTGCAGGGTAGTGCCAAGTTGTTTCTATGCAGGAAATGAGATCACATTAAACGTTATGCTTTCCTCATCAAAGACAGTTCATGATTTGGCTATTTTGTGAATTTTAAATCTGCCCTGAAATTTCACACAGAACCCTCGCTCACCTGTTTCTCAGTCCTTTCAGTTCCAGCCGGGACAATGTCATGGTGCTTGTGCTCATCCATCATACACAGGACGCACACGGATGTCTGGTCTGTACGACAAAAGGCCTCCAGCAATTTGTCGTGCTGAGCGCAGATCTTCTCCCTCATCTGGCCGGTAGCTTTGACCAGTTTGTGCTTCATCAGCGCCGGGTAGTCATAGTGAGACTGAAGGTGGATCTCGCAGTAAGACGCCAGGCACACCAAGCAAGATTTCTCTGCCTTCTGCTTCCCGGTGGTGCAAAAGTCGCAAATGACCTCTCCGCGTTTGGCCTCTGTCCTGTTCTGGCCGCGGCTTGTGGAGCGTCGGTCTCTCTCTGTGGTGTTGTATCGGTCTAAATCCAAAGTGCTGTTGTGGGACATTATTCCTTCGAGTCAAAAAAAGACTGTAAAATTATATAAAAAATATAGAGAGAGCGATATAGTTAGTGAGATATATATACATATATATTCACAGTTAAAGAACAGCCAAAAACTCACTAATACATAAACAAGTAACAAGAAAGATAAGTTCCTTAGGCTAGCCACTTCTGACGTTGGGTATGACAGAATGTGAGCAATGTGGTCTGTTCACAGAGTAAAACCAGTATTCCCAGTCAAATGAAAGGGCGGGTGGCGCTACCTGAAACTAAAACAAACACCGCTTGCAAATTGGTTTTAGTTTTCTTGTTTTGTTTTTATTTTTTACGGGTCACCATTATTCATTTGTTTGAGAGAGGTTTGTTCTTATTTGACTATTTTTGCTCAGTGTGTAGCAAGTGGTAAGAAGTATTGGTTATTTTATCGAAATAGATAAATATATTGGATTGGATTGGATTTGCCTTTACAGTGAGACCTCAATTTACAAACACCTTATCTTACAAACCTTTCGCCTTACAAACATCAAATTCATGAAAATTAAACCTTATAATAAGCACTATTTTAAAAATACACACCCACCACGGCTGGCGGAGTGATCTTCGGCGGAAGCACACGGCCGAACAGCACCACAGGTTAAGTTACCAACAGTCCAGTACAAACAGCAATTCCCTTTGACCTTCGACCTCCATCAAGCCATAAATGACCAGCACAAATGTAAATAAAGTGACTTTATGATACAATGCAGTGTATTTCTTTCATTACAATACAATAGCACATTTATTATACATAGAATAAGGTATGTTGTGTGTAGTTTTTTAGGCTTATTTAGTTGAAAATTATATTTTATGGAAACCCGGGAATGGATTATTCCCATTTTAATGGTTTCCTATGAGATTTTTTTTTTTTTTTTTTTTTTTTTTTTTTTGAGATACACACTCTGTCTGGGAACCAATTAAGTTCGTATGTTGAGGTCTGACTGTATTAGTCTCGCAATGGAGAAATTTATATTTCACAGCAGCAAAGTTATGAAAGGAAGGAAGGCACATATGTTGGAGTTTTAGTGAACATTAATTACAGGTAATCTAAAATCCTTGTCCAAACAAACCCTGCTTGTATAATGTGATCAAGGCTGCTTTTACTTGAAAGATTTTTTTATCCCATATGATGTGGTCGTTTTGGTACCTTGATGCGCGCCTCCTAGGCTGCAGGAGGCGATAGTGTCCTGAGTGGCGTGTGGGAACGACAACACTTGCATTTCGCTAAAGCGCATCGGCGGTCCAACGTTGGCGCCAGATGAGTACTGTGGCGCCAGCTCGGCACAGCACACTAGTGTACCGCGGACACAAACAGTCGGACGCTTAGACCAGACGAACACAACATCCCACACGAGACTCATAACAAGCCGGACTTTCTTTATCTTGTCTTATAAACGCGAGGGATCTCGTCGTTTGTGTCTTAGTTCCACGCCAGAAGAAGGCAGAAAGGTGGGTGGGCGCATATATATGTGTGGAACACGTAAAATTATCAAGATCTTTTACTCATGATTGCTTTAGAATTTAGAAATGGGCTCATCTTGAGAGGCAAGAGTTCACTTCGTTGTGAAATGACGCTGATCCTTGCACATACGCCCATATTTGTGCTTTCGTGTTGTAGTTGTTAAAGCAGCCTGCGAACTCTGTCACGGAAAAATACAGGGCCTCGACCCACTATGCACATTGCTGTGTTATTATGTTTATTAGAGGTATAAAACGCGATGCTCACTCCTTATATATATCCCTCTCATGGCTGTTCATTTTTATCATCGTTTTTGCAGTACATTGTATTTACGACCATATGGAAATGGCCTCCATTCCATATATTTATATTAATGTAGTCGAATGGTTGGTTTAGTAAATAAGGAGCTTCGTTGTTAAAAGTCTTCACGTGGTGGATATGGGGGAACCAGGGAAGATAGCAGAGGAGGCTTAGCCGACCGGTTAGCCTGGCACGCGGCTACGTAGCTGACGAGCTAACGTCGACCGGAGCTGCTTAGCCAGCTAAGGCCGCCATTGAAAGGGGTGCCGCAGTCCACCAAAATCGGTTTGGTTGTGCATGCTACTGATTCAACGCGAACCAAGCTATGGTGTCTTATTTGTTTAAATTCGGAACCTTGACATTATATCGCAAAGTGTGACCCAATGTGACATTTGTGGGTTTGTATAAGAGCAAAAGTCAGCCTTCACTGGCTTTCCCCTCCTTTTTCCTCGTCCCTGATGTTACTCATCTTTGTCCCCCATCGGCTACTAGCACAACTCTTATTAGCTTGCTAACTTTACCTTTAGCTTTCAAGACAATCTCGTCATTTTCATTTTATAAGTGACAGACATCTTCGTTTTAGAACACGTCCGTCTTTTGTCACATAGACGCGGGGCGGTTGACTTATTTGGACATGGCTGGAGGCTTTGCTGTTGATCCAATGCGGTTTGGGGAGGGCGGAAGCTAAGTTGGCTTACGTTAGCTCGCGGCAGCCATTTTATGCGAGCATTGTAGTCCTTGCGCTGGCTAGCTGTTGGTGTGGCACCACAAGATGGCCTGTTAATACGCACGCAGGAGGACAATTTCCGCGTCGACAATCGCTCCCTTCAATCTCACCCAAATAGTTTTTCTTCCTAATTTCAAAACCGACTTTTTTTCGACGCCGTAAGTATCACCAACCGGTCTGTTGGTTTTGTCGGTGTTTTTGCTACGAAGCTAGTTAGCGCGCTAAATGGCGACCACTTAGCGGCTAACACAAAGCTGCCGTGGCGTTCACCGTTTCACCTCACCTCGACCGTTGCCAGCTAACTAGCTGGCTACTGGGGCTATTTGTAGCCGTTTGGGGAGTGGGTTGCTATCGAGCTACCGGTCCAACGTTTTAATAATAAAACGGTGGTTTAACAATGTAGAGGATCAAACGCGTTATTGCGTCGACCCTTGAACAAAGAGTCGCGCGAGTTGAAAGCGGTTCGGGCCGGTTGGACTGTCGCTTTGCGGATTAAACTCCTCTCAAGAGCCCGATGACAAAATTGGCTACTTTCATGCTGTTGAGCTCGTTATGATTGCTAACCTAGCCTGTAGCCTTTATATTGGCTTTGGGGCGTTTGCTAATCGGAACCGGCTTCGCCAATGAATTCAAAGGGACTTGGTTGCAATATCATACTGCAAAAATACGTTGGTATTTTTCACGCAGAGGCACACGTGGGCATTGGCATTTTCTTAACGTAGCCACCCTTAACGTTTGAACGATCCACACTGTTAATCGTGCAGGTTTGTATATTCAAGTCAAATAAATCGTACCCCTATTTGTTTGGCAAATTGGTTGGTCGGGAAGCATTTTAAAGTGACTACATGCTAACACGCTTACCTTACCACATATTATGCAGTGCATGAGGGTATTTGTTGCCATAGAATTTTTTAAACCTAGGCCAAACCGCCTGTATAGGGGTGAGTCAAGAATTTCTTAGCAAAGGTTGTTTAAATGGGAATTTCTTTGAATATTAAAGCAATAAACCTTCATTGATACTCATTGAAACAGGCTTGCCGTGTCTTACCGGTATTTATCATGATAAGACCTCAGCTGTGTAACGTAGCTTCATAAGTTTACAGTTACATTTTCCCCCCACGCTCTGCTTGCGAGTGTCTTTGAGTTCATAATGTTTAGGACAATTAAGGTGTTCACCTAATCATTTACTCCTTACTAAGTGTTTACTCCGTGACTGTATATAACCGAAGTAAGCCAAGATATAAAAAAGTAACCTTGGATATTTTTTTTCTCCCTAATTTGTGCTTGCTTCTATTTGACTCCATAGTTTAAAGGTGAGGTGTTCATTAAAGTTGTGTAGAAATACTTAAATTGGGGCATTTATTTTGTGGCGATTTATATAAAAACAAGAACCGAAACCATAGCGCCTCCTCGCATTTGAATGGTTTTATCAAAGGGAGACTAGTGACAGCGATGCTCTTCTTTTAATTGTGTCTTTGTGACATGACTTGTATGAATGATAAGGACGGAGTCTTACAATTCCTTGCAGTGTGCGCTTGATCTTTTCGCCCTCCCACCCACCCCAACTGATTCTTTGTGGACAATGAACTGTTGTTTTCCCCTCTCTTGTAAATATATTTGACACAAAACATGTCAGAATGAATATTAAAAGTTAGTCTCTCTTACAGATATCTGAGTGTTCCTGTGATCGCCACAGCTCAAGATCTGCCCCTTCCGCTTTAGTCTCAAGCAAGTCTTCAGTCTATTGCAAAGGCACTGTCAGGCAAGTATATTTATTTGAGGTAAAATGTAATGGTCTACGCAACAAAAAAACAAACAGTCTGAAGTACGCCTGTGTGACGAGAGACAGGCCATCGAGGGTAAAAAGTGTTAAATTGTGGGGGGAAATTTGACGACTCAGCCATTTGATGCATTATATATTTTTTAAAGCAGTTTAATGATGAATTGCTCAGCTGACTTTTGAGTTGTCTAGAGGCTTATTAGTTGTATTGGGATCAGACTACAGGTGTATGAATGGCCTTCAGCCGAGTCGTTTGTGCAGTGATGGAAGAGCTACAAAGTTATTTGGCACAAGAAGACTACTGCTACATTGACTTGATTTTCATTTGACTAATGAATGTATTTTTTATTAGTTTGTCCAAATGCACGCTGTAATTTGGACTACGCCGAAACGACGTCCATTGACTTGCGTGTAAATTTAGGTTTCTTCGCTTGAATAAATCAATGATACGCTGGCTTACATAACAAATTTGGTGCAAGACACTCCGCTGCCCCTTTTTTTAAACATAAGCTTTATGCCACTTTCTGACATACACTGCAATGTTCATTGAAAAATGAAATCTCAAACCAAGTTTTTTTTTTACCCGTGTAGCATGCTAACACTAATTTCTTAGCTCTAGCAGAGGGCAATGGAAAGGGGAAAAACTACAAACAACCTGATTATTTTCGATGATAATTAATTTTTTTGGGGTAAGCCAACCTCAAGACTTGGTGGACTTGCTCTACTAAGTCCTTTTGTTGATCTTGCAATCATGTCTCAAAGCAAAATGTCGAGTACTACACGGTTCCAGCAAGCGCAGGTGATTCACGTTCACTTAGTTTGCTTCCAAGTATTTTTTTGCCCCTTTAAAAGAATAACAAAGATCAAACACCTCCGCAGATCTACTTTGCTAAGCCCATTCCATCCATCAATTTCCGAGATAGCGTGTACACGTTTGGGTAAAGGCTTAACTGAACAAGTGGTAGGAAACAGACAAATACCTTTACACTGAGCATTTGACAACCTTTGGAAAATGTAACCGTCGTCAAAGAAAGCATTTCTAGATGAGATTAGATGAGCCTCTTTTTGTCTCACACTGGAGAAATTTACATTTCACAGCAGCAAAAAAATACAGGAGCTGCTGTAGAGGCAGCCACTGTCACTGCGCCATCTTGAAGTCAATAAACAAAATAACAAATAATGTGACAACACACAAAACACACAGAGTTTTCAATCTTTATGACTTTCTACACCCTGCATGCATGAAGCAGTTCTAGATGAAAGAAGTGAAGATCGGGGACATAATGGTGGAATGTTCGCGTCTGCTACAAGCTAAACGTTGAAAGCAAACACGAGGCTGTCGCATCCATTGATGAAGAGATTGTCTCACATCTCTGCCTCATGTAAATCCACTTCAATTTCAAGCCGCGACAGTTCCACATACACTTCAGCGCTCTAATTTTTACTGGGGGGGGGGGGATAGCTTGTGGACAACATGCTAATTCCCCACAGGAGGACTAAAGCAGCAATCTGAGCCTGGACGTTCTCAACTGGGAGTTATTCTGAACAAAAGCGGCAGGCCAAGCACATTCCATTTGAGAGAATAAGGTGGTGTCCACCCAAAAGTCAAACAAACAAAGCAGTTGATAGGCAGAGCGGCACAACAGAAGTAGCGTAATACGACAGGGTGGTCGGACTTGACGATGTCGCTAATGTTGCTGCGTCTGGCTTCTCTTCCAGGTCTGCCGAGCGCCAAAGCGCACCGTCGTCGTGTGTGTGAAAAACAGGAGCGGCGCCCCGATTCTCTAGTTGAGTTCCCGTCCGGCCCAAAAACGGAGGTCGTGGGGTTGGAGTGTGTGCTGATGGCGGAGTCAGAGACTGAATGTGACACGCCCGGCCTTGACACGCTTGGGTCGGAGTGTGTCATCGCCCACAGCCACGTCGACCTGCACTACGGAGCCGAGACGGAAATCATGACGGAGGAAAAGCGCGGCCTGGAGTTGGAGATCCACGGCACGGAACTGAAAATCCAAGGGCTGGGCGCCGTGGCCTGCGTGGACGCCATCGTGGAGACGGACCACGATTACATCAAGGTGGAGCACGACGACATGCACTGCTTCGCCGGCACTGAGATCAAGACGTCGGGCGAGGCCCTGCTGGGCGAGGTGCTCCTCAAAGCCGACTGCGAGCACGAGGTGAAGGTGGAGTCGGACCACGGCGGCGAGCTGACGGTGGAGTCTGAGAACGGCGTCATCATCCACGAGGCGCACGGCCTGCAGTGCAACGAGTGCGGCGAGATCTTTGGCAGCATCTCGGACCTCCATCAGCACTTTGAGATCCACAAGGACCTCAACCCGTACATCTGCGTCCACTGCGGCGAGAGCTTCGCCGTGGAGGCCAGTCTCAAGCAGCACATGAAGATCCACATGAAAGAGAAGCCCTACGTGCCCCCCGGCGTGGAGATGATGGGCAAGGACGTCCTCGACGCCTTCAGCCTCAAGTCGCACCAAATGATCCACCTGCCCGACAAGCCGCACCGCTGCACCGAGTGCGGCAAGAGCTTCGCGGCGGCCATCACCTTGCGCGAGCACATGAAGATGCACTCGGAGGACAAGCCGTACAAGTGCAGCCAGTGCAGGAAGAGCTTCGTGCGGCGGAGGCACCTGAAGAAGCATCAGGAGGTCCACGCCCGCGAGAAGCCGTACACGTGCGGCCAGTGCGGCAAAGGCTTCGCCACCACCTCCAACCTCAAGCAGCACCAGAAGACGCACGCCGCCCACGCCGGCGTGGCGCTGGCCGACAAGCCCCACCGCTGCGCGCAGTGCGGCAAGTGCTTCGCCGCCGCCGCCACCCTGCGCGAGCACCAGCGCGTCCACTCGGGCGAGAAGCCCTACAAGTGCAACATGTGCCGCAAGAGCTTCGTGCGCAAGCGCCACCTGAAGAAGCACCAGCAGGTCCACGCCGGCGGCAAGCCCTACACGTGCAGGCACTGCAACAAGGGCTTCAACCACTCGTCCTCGCTGTCGCGCCACCACAAGACCCACATGCAGGGGCCCGTCTTCTCGCCGCCGCAGCCCGGCAAGCCCATGGTCGCCTACGGCAACCCGCCCAAGCAGCGCGTGCACCTGCAAGGCGAGAAGCCCTACATGTGCCACCACTGCGACAAGGGCTTCAACCATTCGTCCTCGCTCTCGCGCCACCAGCGCGTCCACTCGGAGGGCAAAGGCTACACCTGCGGCCACTGCGGCAAGATCTTCACCCACTCGTCGTCGCTGGCGCGCCACCAGAGGGTCCACCTGGAGAACAAGCCGCAGCTGCCGCCGCCCCAGTCGCCGCCGCTGACCCTCCCGATGGCCTCGCCCGAGCCCTACGGCGCCATGGCCTCGCCCAAGGTGTACCCCAACAACGCCTTCCCCAAGCAGCACCTCCTCTCCGTGGAGAAACCCTACCGCTGCAGTCAGTGCGGCAAAGGCTTCAACCATTCGTCCTCCCTCTCCAGACACCACCGAATCCATCTCGAGTAGTTCCCCCTCCTCCGCAAGTGCTCAACCCATCCCTGGCTTTTCGCGTCGCGACTCCCGCCCCGCCGCAAGACCGACTCCCGCGGGCGCTCGGCTCGGCGGCCGTGAGGAGGAAACGGGACGAAGGCGGAAGGACTGATTGATTGGCCTTTGAGAGCAAAAGTGTCGCTCGGATTCTTTGTTCTCCCTTGCGCATTTGGAACACTTTTAAAAACCGAAAGCAAAGTTATGCCCGTCCGTCTGTTTTTGGGATGAAGATACTCGGCGGCGAGCACGCGCGCGCGCAGGCTTTTGCAACCTGGTTCAAGGCGAGTGACGCCAGAACTCCACCTTTTGCCACCCATGTGAAGCAAATCCACTGTAAATACTTATTAATTTCTTTTATAAATGTATAGGTGACTAGCGTGCTGAACCCCCCCCCCCCCCCCCCAAAAAAAAAAAAAAAATACATTTGATAGGAAAAGCCTGTTTTTTTTTGTTTTTTTCAGCCCCGGTTCAATTCAATGCGTCGCAGATATTTTCAAGCAGCAGCAGTTGAATTTGCCACCGCATATATTTATGAGGTTATTTTCTCGTACGTCTACCATGACGCGGTCTGTACAGAGAGAAATACCGACTGACTTGCTAATGTGATGATGACACGCAACACCAAGACAGTTCCTGACAGAGAATAAACGCCTTGTTAGCATATTTCACCCGTCTCCTTTTCTTCCTTATTCCTGTTCCCCTTCTGAGAATAATCAACCCAAATAACTTGTTTATAGACTATGGATAGCAGTTACTCCTGTTAACTGTCACAATCTGATGTCAAGGCTTGTGCATACTAAACAAAAATCTATGAGAAAAGCTGACTTTCCAGGACTTTGCATTACGCTCAACTTGTATGTGTAAAAAGAAAATCTTTTACAAACATATTTTTTTAGATATGGCTTGGGTTATATGAAAGGGAGCAAAGATGTTTTTATGGGAGGGCACAACAAGCAATATTTTTTAAGTTTCCCTTTTTTTCTCTTGAATCTGTAGCATAGTTTTTTGTTAGCTAGGTGCCTTATTGCATGCTGTGTAGAAATGGATGCTAAGCTGTTAAAGGAGGAAAGTTTTGGTGTTTTAAGTTCTCATTCATATACCCTTCATTTAATTTGATATTGTCTCGTTTTATTTTTTTGCTTTCGCATATACTTTTGTGTTTACACTGTATATTGTCTTTAATTTTCTCCACATCTTCTGTTGTAAATGGCCTAATTAATGAGAGGAACACAATGTAAAAAATCCGTGCAGGCTTCTCTTAAGGGGAAACCTTGTAACATCTTTTCCCGTTTTTCTGAGTGGCACATTTATGGATAAATAAAGGTCATTGACTCTCTTCTGGTGTCCTGTAGAATTTGATTTTACAGCACATTGGATGGTTTTTTACAAATTTGAGGAGTTTAAATCTGCTTGATTGTTTCATTTGGCTTGTGTGGATTTATTCCCACATTCCCTAAAGCATTGCATGTTATGGGCAATTTAACAGACAACAACCTGTGGTTGTTTGACGTTACTTCTGCCTGGTCAGCGGTTGCAATTTCCCCTCTCGAAAATGGAAGTCACAAAGCATTAAAACTTCGCTGAATTCAATAAACCCGCGTTCAACATTTAGTGCTTTATACTGTATTTTTGACACTCACCATGGGCGTTGCACTTCCTCGGTGATCCACAAGATGTCGATCTTTCTCCATAAAATGGCCCTCGTGTTTGGAGTTGTTGCTAACCACTCCGCCACCCTCAACTAATGCATAGTAGTGGTAATACAGTACGTACCCTGCAATTTGACTTTGATTACCATCACGTTCCCACACTCCGGTGGGTTTACATTCTTTCACGGTACGTTGTTGAAGGTTCACTCCCAAGGTTGCTGAAGTCGGCTTTAACCTTCGGTATTAATCAACTTTATCAGCGGTCTGGGTACAGGGCAGCGTCTGCTTTCCTTTTTATATATTTTTAAACAGACGGATTCTTGCACTTGTGTAATGGAGAGATTTTGGAATATCCTCTTGTAAAGTCACACCTACAGCAGTAAGTACACTTAACTTAAAAAAAATGAGCGGGGGTGGGGGGGATTAAAAAAAACCTACTAATCAGAAAAACGGTTGCCAAAATACCAAATTCATTACCAAAACGAAAACAATACATCTGCTCAAAAAACTATGGAAAACAAAGGAGATAAAAAGTTGAAACTAAACAGAAATGATCGAAAAATCTTTTATCTTTAAAAAACTTTTATCTTAAAACGAAATTCGGTATGTTAACTGAAGTAAAAACACAAATCGGCTGAATTATACACTTTTATTTTTGTTTCTCGAGTCATACAAGAGTGATTTTTAACACAAGAAAAGAAACCTGTAGAGAAGACTAACCCATAAATGTTGATACACATCTAGGAACTTATCTTGCATATTATATGAGAAAATATTTACAATGGGGACAAATATACATGTGATATTGGTAGAACCAGTTTTGTTTGTGAATAGTTGCATAGAACTTGAGATGAAAGAAACGTGAAGACGCTGTTGTTCCTCTTACACATTCATGACAGGTGTGAGTTGTAGCAGTGAGCTCTGTGGTCGAATAGCGCTGCTTTTGGAGTGCAGCTTGTCCAAGTTCTGTAGGAAGCCCCTCCTTTTGAGACCTTCCAAAATAACTGTGTTGCTGGAGGCCAAAGTAACGTGGGTCCTGTATGGAGAAGGGCAGGGGTGGTGAGTGGTTGGGGGAGAGAAGATGGGCATATTTGATAAAAATTGAATTAATCAAATCACCATTTAATTCCTACGTGGAAGGCTGCTGAGTGAGTTCAAAGCGGTTTGCTTCCTCTGATTTGAAATTTAAGCACGCCAAGGCAATTATACGTCATTATAAAAAATCATTCCCTGCTGTCCAAATATTGGACGCTAGCCTTCATTACAAGGTGTTTGTTCAGCTTTATTGCCTTTCAGTTTTTTTGGGGAAGAAACACAAATTGGTGAAAGACCAAATGCAGTAATGCAGACTGGAGGCGTAACGTCTCAACTGGAAGTGTTTATTTTTGCCTGACTGACTGCAACGGTCTCTGGGAAAGCCCTAGGATTGATTCTGGTGTAAAGCAGGATAAAGCCAGAGGAGCGCGTTGTTCAAGCACCGGCAGCAATATAAGGTTTTACCACTGAGCCATTCCAGATATGCCATGTCTCAGAAGCTGGGTACACACACAAAGTGGCAACTGGGTCGAACATTTGCCCTCCCTTGTTCTCAAAGTCAGCGGGAGCTCATTCACCGGATCTTTCTAGCGGCTATCCAAGGGGATTATAAGGCAGTGTACGGTGTAGAATCATGATTTTTACACAAAATGGCATGCCAATAATCTGAATTGCTAAAACCCGTTCAATAGCTTCAACGAGCGTGGTTGGGATTAAGTTATAGACTAATTGAAGCTTGCGCTATTGTAGGATGCTTAAAAAAAGAAAACACAATACTAACAATCAGTATGTGTGATCCACGCTTAAGAGAGCTGAGACATTGAATCATGTAAGCAAAAAATAAATGAACACATAAATGATGATAATAGACAGGCCTCTCACCGTGGAGAATCGATCCCGCTGTCTCCTGTGATGCTGTGGTTCTCAACCAGTTCCACCGCCTCTCCAGTTTCTATCGCCTCAGGTCCGCTTAGAGCAGCTGCTGGGGTACGAGTATCCCCACCGACGTGATAATCCACCATGTGAGTTTCCTTTGCATCGACCGCCCAGTGAGTGGATTCTCCATCACCCTCGTCCGTGGACTTGCGAACAGTCTCCGCGTCCGATTCAGCTTCACTTGCCGGACAGTAGTCAAAGATGCTACTGTCATAGGCCTCGGGAGGTTCAGGGAGGCCTAACTCAAGGGCGGACTTGTTTATTCCTTCCTGAACTAGGGTTTCTTTTTGGGAACTGGGCTCTTCTTGAGGCAATACTTCACTCTGCTGAGGATACTGTGGTCCCCACAAAGTTTCCACGGATTTGCTTGGGCTCAGACAATCCTCCCTCTGGGTGGTGGAGTTTTTGTTGACGGATGTCACTTGTTGAGAGTTAAAGTTGGAGTCGTGATAGTTATCGGTGGATTCCAGACACTTTGATTCACCGTCGTACGGATTGTACACTGAGTGTGGGTGGAGGTAGTTCTGCAGAATATCCTCCTGGTTCAAGCACAGGGAGCTGCAGGTATCTTCATCCTCACGGGGGTCTGTCCTGTGATAGATTCCATGGTCCTTCTCAATGTCTGTGACTAGGGGAAGGTCATCAGTGACTGGTTCCATTAAACACAAAGTCCCGTGTTCTCCACTGACAGCAACTGTTCTTGCATCTGTGGTGCGTTGACATGTTGAAAGCTCATCGGAGTGCTGAGAATCGTCCCTAGGCGTTTTCAGGAGTCTGAGCGAGTGCTTCCGCTGCAATGCGGTCTTGGGCCAGGCCCGTGTGAAAACCACGTCAGGATCCCCGGTCGAGAGGACATCTTTTAAAGCCTGGTTTTTGCAGTCTTTCAGTTGCAGGTTTTCCCGGCTCACCGTGCGGCTTCCTTCCCGCAGATGTCGAACCTTGTCATCAATCCGCAGCGTGCAGCTCTGCGGATACGCCGAGCCGTAGTCTGATGGCAACCCTCGGGTGAACATCACGTCGGGTGGCGGTAGACGGTCGCAATTGGCATCTCTTTCTTGATGTTGTTTGTCTTCAGGTGTGTGAGATTTAGCAATTTGCACCTCTTCTGCGATGGTCAGCTTAGTGCGATGTGCGTCCCACGATTTGGAACGATGGCTTGTTACGTCCTTCCTCCTCGATGGCCTGCCTACTTTTGGTTTTCGATGCTCCCAGCCGACCGCGGCAGGAGGAATTCTTGTTTCAGGAGCATGGAAGGGGTTTTCAATGCGTTTCTTATAAAGAGACGCACCCTCCGCAGGTTCTTCGGCTTTGCCCGGTTCATCAATTGGTATTTCCACTCGCAGCCGGGTAGGGATCAAATCGTCTCCCTCCGGATAGCCGCCGGGACACACAGGAAGCTTATTCTTGATTCTCTCTCGTTGCTTTTCCTTGGAGGAGTGTAACCGGCGTTTGCTATGCGAGTTTTTCTGAGCGGATCTTTTGGTTGACCTGGACGAGTGGTGGTGCCTCGGTTTTGAACTTACGATCTCCGTTGAGATTCCCTTGTCCACTCCTTTGCCAAGTACCTTGTCCACTGCCTTCTCCCTCCGCTCTTCTAGCTTCTTCATCAAAACCGTGTGACGTGTCAGGTTATCGACCGTCAGTTCGGGGTTGATACGTTTAATGATGGCGTGCTCCAGGTCACGAGGTAAGTTGTTGAGATCATCTTCGTCTCTTACGGGCCACTCCTCGGGTGGGAACTGGCCGGCAAAGGTCGCATACTCCTTCTTCGGCTTCTCTTTTTTAGCCCCGTTCCTACGGAACAGACTGAGACCAAACTTTCTGCACGGTTTGCCGTATTTCTCTTTGTGGGCAATGGTGTTGATGGTTCCTGCGGGTTTACTAACCTCGCTCGTCTGGCAGTCTGCCGCCGTGGAAGTCGACTGATGCTGCATCGAGGGCTTGTGATCCGACGGTCGAGGCCATTTTAAGCTCTTCGATGTGCATTCACTGACAGAAACGGAGACAGAATGCTGATCGTGCAAGGCGGGCGCAGGAACGGTGAATTGTGGACTAGTATCTGGGGCACCGGTAGAATTTGCGAGCGTGCCGAAGCAGCTACAAGACTTGCAATGAGCCGTCGGGGATGCCTGAGAGCTCTCCACACAGAAGTCATTGCTCAGAAGGTAAGTGATAGGTGGCGGCGAGGGAGGATCGTCTGTCGAGTTCGAAGTCCACCAGGTCTTCTCTTGGGCCACGTCGCCGGTGATAAAATAAGTCTGTGGTGTGACGATGAAGTAGCCCTCGCCGGTGTGGTAAATTTTGCGCTCCTTGATCAGAGTGCCCAATGCATTGTAGAGAATGTCCTGAGTTGGGATGGTTATCCCTAAAAGGTGAAAGAGAGATGATTGAGAGATGTGCTTTAGGACTTTAGGACTGCTTTTTGACTACAGCGACTCCTGATTCACGATTGATGGGGTGGGAAGGGGGGCAGAGGGGATTGAGCCTTTATCATTGCTGGTCCCTGTTTTTGGAATGACTTCCCAAAGCCTTCGGCAAGCCTCCTTTTATCGGTCTATTTTAAAAACTCTTCTTAAAACACCTTTAAGGGGGTGGGGGGATTTTGGCTCAGCATGAGACTCGGCATTTTATTTGTGTTAGATTTACTTTATTTCATGTTTTAAACACTTTTGGTAAAGCATTTCAGAGGCAGCTCGGGATGTTTTTGAATAGCTCGATAAGTCAAGCCAAGCTGCGATTGTTTTGTTCTGGCGGGGTTCATAACCTCGGAACATCATACATTGGGACCCTCATAAAGCGAGGACCACTTCTTCATCTCGAGTTTTTCCCCTTAAGTTTACCTGGATGCGATTTGGTCATGTGATTCACCAGAGTCTCCTGGCTGACGATGATTTGGGAGGAGTTCATGTCAGAGATGACCGAACACAAGACCTCCGCCAAAGGAATGAACTGGGACTGAGGGACGGGGGCCATCTGCAACGGACACAGGTCACCTGGAACACATCGCAAAAGCCGCAGAATGTCAGATGGTGCTCGCACACTCAACCACACCTGGATTCTAAACACCCCTCCTACATTTGTCCAAGAACCACTTCTTAAGTCCTGACCACGGTGGTCTATTTATGCAAGTTACATGAACCGCGAAAGTCTGGCTGTGGCGGACATTCCACCAAAGCCAGGACTAAGCCACAAAATTCCACCACTCCCGCAGCAGCGGCCGCAGGTCGCATGCTGGGCGGATCACGTATCCTCCCACCCCCTTTATCATCAGGACTCCCATGAGGTGGAGGTCCACTTAGAAAAACATGACCACCATAGCGAGAGAGAACGTCTCGATATATTTTGTCTTTGTAGAGTAAACCGATTCTGTGCGGTTTTGACCTCGGCCCGAGTTTGACTCGCGGGGGCAGACAACATCCTAATGGGACAGGTCTTGGAATCGATCAATTTTTGATTCACAGCAGTTCCCGTAGAATTTTCACACACACAATAAAAAGGATAAACCAGATATCCCAGGTGAATGATTAGACAAGACAAACACTCTGAAAGTAAAATGTAACATACTAGACAAATAAAACCATCTAAGAAAAATAGCCCCAAATTACACTTGCAAATAAAAAAAAGACATGGACATACAGAAATAATTTACCAAAAAAAAAACTCAACCAATTAGGCAAGTGTATAAACACTGTTTAAATGTGCTATTACACAGCAATACAATGAATGCCAAAAAAGGATTACTAAATTGAAAATAAATCACAAAATAACCAAAAAATTATCCCCCCCAAAATGTAAAAGGGTTGACAGAAAGCTACACCTTTGAAAAAACCTTTGAAATTGTATATTTTACAGAGTAGCATAAACAATTGTCAATGTATTATATACATCCTGAATTGTGGAGGCATAATATTTAATTTATCCGTATCTGTGCTCTGAGTTCTCATTGTTTCAAACATTTAAACTGTTTTACGTTTGGTATACAGCACTTTGATTTAGTGGGGCTTGTTTTCTCAAAGCGCTTTATAATTAAATCTGAGTTGATTTGAGATGCTACTTTCATGGCAGTGCTGTAAATAAAAAATCAATAAATAAACAACACTGAGAGCAATTTTGGACAGATGCCTTTCCCACTCAACTCGAAGCTTCAAACATGTGCCACATGCCCCCCACCGTTGCCCAAACACAGCAAAGCTCCCGCTTGATGTAAACTAAACATTTACAGCCGTCGCATTTGAGCCACTTAAGCACAAGACGGGCCAAATAAACAACACATCAGAAACAATCTGTCATACAAGTGAATCAATATTGTGCCGTATTGTTTTCGATTGTGTGGAGACACTTTTTCTCTCTCAATAAAGCAGAAAACCACACAAGGATTGTGGGCTTGGATAATAGCGTACACAATTAACAGCAATTGAAGCTCATACGGTTTGCAGATGGTGGATTTTTTTGTTCAGACTGATCCCATGACACGCAGACAACCCCTTCCCCCACAACCACCATCCTCTCAATGAGGTTGTGACCAAACCTCAGAGCGGATATCTCAATCCCACTCTGGTGAGTCAATGAATGAGCATTGCTGACTGGGATCCTCATTGCGCCAAACTTCCCATAGGAATGCGGTGCATAAAAACGACACACTGTCAGATGAACCGGCGCCCCCAATAAATGAATAAAAAAAGAGGGGGGAGGAGGGGAAGGCAAAAATTACCAATCTGTTGGGAATGATTTAGTGCTGCTTTGCCGCTATTGGTTTTAGACTACCGGGATTGGAAGACAAGAAGTAAATCGTGACATTTGTTATATTTTTTTTAGAAAAAAAACAAGTGCAAATATAAAACAATAAATTTGCTACTATTTAGAAACAAATAGAATGCAATTGTTATGAGCAACGAATCTTGTAAAAAAAAAGACTTGAAAGAATACACATACTTGAAGAATAAACTTTGAGAGAAAACCAAAAACTTATTTTAAAAAATAGTACAATAATATGAAAAAAAATATTTCAAAATATGAAATGGCGATATCGAAAAATTACATGGTGTATACAAATAAATATATATAATTACACAGAAAAAAGTATACATACCGGAATATTACTAATAATGTTGAAAAAAAATACAAACCATGACCCCAAAAAATCTTAATACCGCATTTGAACATTTTTTAATCAACAAAAAAATGTACATAAATGCTGGAAAAAATTGTTTGAAATATGAACAAACCTGGAGAAAATTCCAAAAATAAAACAAATATCCCAAAAATTATTCAAAAAAGCGAGAATAACTTTGACCAATATAAATAATAAGATCAGAAAAAAAATAACTTCTTATTTTCCTTTCGGCTTTTCCCTACAAGGGGTCGCTGCAGCAAATCAGTGTCCTCCATCTTGAGAGGTTTGATCCGCATGTTTGTTTTGGCCAAGCTTTTACGTCGGATGCCCTTCCTGACACAACCCTCTGTATTTATCCGGGCTTGGGACCGGCACAAGAAATAGCTACTGTATTTAAAAAAATAAAAAAATAGGCAAAATAACGCCACTCTTAAAACATAATATATTTCAAAAAGTAATATATCCCCCAAAAAATAATAAACAATCTAAAACACGACAACAAAAATACAGTGTATACAAAAATAAATACAAATCCTGAGCAAAAAAATAGCTATACCGATAGTAACAAGGCAGTACTTCAATTGTTATTGTCAGTCAGACATTTGCAGCCTCTCAACAGGGGGTGTTCACACTTTACTACACTTGTGTAATTCAAGCGCGTGCGGGCCACGCCGTTCGACTCATTTTGTCCGATGCAGCATGAATACCCTGATGGCTGTCTGCCATGGCAACAGCAGTGTCACCGGGCAGACGGCTTAGGTATCAAGCAGCGGATTAAGCACCGAGGACACTCGCAAAATGCCTTGACTTGACTGCGTTTTCATGAAAGCATGATGGCTAATGTAGGAAGCAGATGTTCAAGGCGCACATCAAGGTTTAATGCAAAAACCAAAGAGGTCGACATAAGTACTTTAGGACCACTACAGTGATGAAGAGATAAAAAGTTAGTCCTGGACTTTCCATGTGAGAATTAAACGGTCTTGTGAGAGCAAAGAGGAAAAATGTCTACCTTCTCCTCTTTCTTTCTTTCGTCTTTTTTTTAAGTTTTCTGACCCGGCTGAGTGCCACAAGGCTGTTTTGGTAGCTGACGCATGAGTCTCATTTCATCACTTAACTCCCACAACAAGCCTCCTATACGCGTCAATAGAAATGCGGTTTACTCTGACCTATCGAGAGCAGTTCATGTCATGCTAAACACAAAAAAATAAACAAAAATAGAATATATATTTTGGTAAGGGGTTACTAAATAGAAAAAAGTGAGTATATAAAAGCAGATGTAATTGGCAAAACAGAAACACATCGTCAGGGCTGCAACTACAAATTATTTGCATGGATTCACCAGTTGATTCTTGTATTTATTAAACTGATAAAAAACATTTCCATTTCCATCCTATCCGTTTCATAGTCATACAAACTAATCAAGTACAAGTAAATTAGTTAAATAATATCTAGCTATCAGTAACATGAAGTCATCAAGTACAAGTATGCTAGCTGAACCACAAAACGTGAGTTGTCAGAAAGCAGATGGACGCGATCGTGCAAAGATTGAAGTTATGCTTGCTAACATTTAGGTACCATACTGGTATTTGATGACTTCATGTGAGAGCTAATATTTAGCTAGCTAATATTTTGCTAGCATACTAAATATTAGTCAGCAAATACAAGTATGCTAGCTAAATGTTAGCGAACAACTTAAAGCTTCACACTGTCAGGTGCATGTGCTTTCTGCCAATTTCTGTTTGGTGATAAGCAGCATCACTATCCTGCAAAAAAACTGCATGACCAACTCCGAATTATCAGATTATTAACAGATTATCTAGTATTTAGCTATCATACTAAATATTAAGTATCTAACAGTAATAATAATAATAATAATAATAATAATAATAATAATACATTTCATTTATAAGCGTTTACAGTCAGAGGATACGTTTTTAATACAAATATGCTAGCTAAATGTTAGCAAACATAATGTCAATGTTAGTACTGTCGGGTGCATGTACTTTCTGCCATTTTATGTTTGGTGGTTAGCAAGATCACTACCCGGCAAAAAAAAAAAAAAAAAAAAAAAAAAAACTCGCAGCAAACCCAACTGCGAATTATAAGAAAAGGCACAGTTGTGTGTCTACGTAGAACATTTTCAGACTTTACAAGCACATTGATGCACACCAAGCAGCCAAGGCGACCTTGTAAAAAATCATGGCTCCAGACGCGGCGAGCGAGGGTGTGCCATTTACTTGAAAACTACTCAACAGTGATGTTAGAAATGATGCTAATGCCAGCGCAGACACGAGAGGCGGCCTTTTAAAGTTGCCACAAACCGACGTCTCCGGAAAAGTTGTGTCCATAATTTGTAAAATGGCTTCAAATGACTTCTACTGAGCGTATTTTACAAAGATTCCACCGCATATAGCTATATTTTACGTTTTAAGACTTGCGCTGAATATTCAGGAAGTCTTGTTTTTGAGTTGGTGACGAGTCCGTACGTGACGTCACTAAAGGAACGCCCCTGACCGAAAAAAAGACAGTCCTTGTGTAGTGTAGCAGTCCTTCCATCGCGTCAATGTATTTTGCTGTACTTGTTTGGTCTGAAAACCTTGTGTTGCACCCAAAAGCCACCAGAAGAGGGCGTCCAAGCTCCACATAAGAATTTATCAGCCTGTGGAAACGGAGGTGGCCACAGGAGGTCGCCATTTTGTGCCTCTTTTCTGGGACGTTACATTGCAGTCCAGATGCCTCAAAATGACACGGAATAAATTATTTAATCGATTGCAAACATGTATGCTTTCCTCTTCAGAACTATTTGAATCATATTCATAACTGGATGTGTAACAAGAAAGCATATTCTCTGAATCTGAAGCCATTGTTTTGATTCTCCAGCAATGCAAGACGTCTTGGCGTAACATCACGAACTGACTTTCTGAAAATGCCCAATTTGCAGCTCAATGTTTTGCAGATTTTGGACACTTTAAGTCATTTTTATTGGTGTTTTGCATTTGAATAAAAATATCATACTGCATGTTTTGGGTATTTTAGATGCTATAAAACTGATGTCAGTTAAGAAACAAAAAAAGTGACGTCGGTTGTCCTTTAATGTTTCATCTCCAACTGTGATTGACTTCTCTAAATATTAAGCACAGGGACAGAAAATCCCATCCAGGATGAGCTCAAAGGAACATTTGTGTGTGTGTGTGGGGAATCTAGTAAAACAAACTGACTGAAGAGGAGTTTTGTGTTGCCTGCTGTTGCCATGGAAACCTTTCACATGATGGCAACCACAGTCAAAGGCAAGAATGCACAATATTTGTAGCCCCTTTCAACCCGATAAGAGCTTTTTAGACTCACGTTTGTAATGCATTGGTATATTTTGCACCACCTTGAAAACTATAAAGCAGCTAAGTGCGAATTTGACTTTTTATGACTGCACTTTTCCGTTATATTATCATTTCACTGGGCTACAATTAAAAATCATGAGGTACTGGGGGGGTGGAAAAAAATGAAACAAATCACTTTTTTTTATTTAAGAACAGAGGGAAGAACTTACAATATGTACTAATAAAGATACTACAAATATCATCATTATTCTGTCATCTGATTGGTTGGTTTGGGCAAAACTGTTCAACTAGCAAACTGGTCAACAGTGATTTCATAAGACTCTCTGGAAAGTTGTATATATTAGATTTATTTTAGTTTATTTGTTTACGTGAATGTCATGTTATTTAAAAAAAAACGGATTTTGAGCCGCTCCAGTTGCGTGTGGTTATATTGCGTTCTTGTACCATCTTTATATCTATACCAATACTAGTGCAGCGTGTTCTACCGGAAACAAATTCCTTGTGTGTCCTACATACTTTGCAATAAAGATGATTCTGATTCTGATTCTGATTCTGAAAACAGGAGTGACATGATAAAATCATGCAAGACCCCACTGAGGGTAGCGCATACGCATCCTGTCACTGACTGACCTCTGGGGAAAAAACTTAAGACTTGAAACAAGACAGACATGTCTTTGAGAGCTCATAGTGAAACTTGATACTAATTCACGCTGGTGTGTGTGTGTGTGGGTTGTGGGTGGGGGGCAGGGGCAGACAGCAGAAGTAAAGAACAGCCTTCGCAGTGCCAGACACACAAAATGATTCCATATTGTTGTTGTTGAATGTTTCATCTAGACATTGGACGTCCTGGAATTCAGAGTCAACATCACAAATATCTCCGACATTCTTTATGGCCTAGGATGGGAGCAATTATTTCAAATACAAACCGAAAAGGAAACAATAAAGAGCCCAGATCAATGAAAGTACAACCAAGACTATTAAAAAGATTTGGGCGGAGGGTGGGAGGAATTTTGAGGCTCAAGAAAAAAAAGCAAATTGTTACTCCAGAGAACATGGTGGTCATGTAATAAAAAAAAAAAATAAAGGAACAATTTTCGAAAATGTTTGATAAGGATAAATCAGTCACAATTTTGCCACAATAATCATTTCACAAGAATACACTTTTAAATGGTATTCGTGAGGGAAAAGGTTGTAACACAAGAAAAAAATATAAAGTCTGGAAAAAAAGAGGGGGAAATACTTTTTTTTCATGAGAATAAATTTGTAACAAGAAAATCCAGAATGGTTTTCCTCCCTCTCAAACAAAATTCAATTGGATTATTATGGAAATATTGAATCTTTTCAGAATGAATTGGCAAAAACGTCCTGAAACGTCACAGTTATAAATTAGGAAGCATGGTCAAATCCACATTGCATTTTATAGTTCAAACTTAAAAACAAGGGAAAAAAATAAAGATACTTTTCACGCCCCCCCCCCCCCCCCCCCAAAAAAAAAAAAAAAAAAAAAAAAAAAAAACAATTATTGGAGGAGTTCCCCATGATTTGCAGCCCAGCCGAATGACTTCCTTGTCAACTTTGACTTTGTGTTATTGCTTTCTTGGGGGAGTTGCTGAAGGTGCGGTTTGAAGTGTGAGGATTATCTTACGCCAAAATATTTATTCAGCATTCCCTCGATTTGCACCTCCAACCTGAACATTGGCACGGGAGGTTCTGACCGCATGCAACTCACCCCCTCGAACCCCCTCCCACCACCATCCCCATTGCCATCCTGTTTAGTCAAGAGTGAGGGTCTTTATTGGACGCAGATGCTAGGCATTTATTTCCTTTGACTTCTGCCACCATCACAGCCTCCTTCCAAATATAGAAGAAAGCACGTCTGAAATCATCGTCCCCCATTAAAATCAATGGGGATGCAATTAATCTGTTTCCCCCCTCCCCCCAAAAAGCAGACTTTGTTTATATATCATGTTGTAAATAAAATAAATGTTCTACTAATGGGCAGTAAAAGCATGAAACGAATACTTTTTGCAGAGGATAAAGAATATATGCAGGTGGGTGTCGTTAGTTAGTGGTTCTGTGTGGCTGTGTTGCTGCTGAAATTTGTAACAACTCAGATAGCGACACTAATTTCATCTGACTGTCTTCCCACTATGCATGAAGAAAAACAATCACACAACCAAATTAAAATTGTAACTGCTACATTTATTATTTGGTGATACAGTATTTTAAGAGAATTTTGTCAGGTAATAGGATATATATCAGCTGGCTGGCAGGCTATCTATTAGCTATCTATCCAGCTAGCTGGCTATCTATTCGATATCTATTAGCTAGCTATCTATGAGCAATCTAGCTAGCTGGCTGGGTATCTGTTAGCTATCTATCTGGCTGCCTTGTATCTATTAGCTATCTAATAGCTAACCAGCTAGCTCGCTTTTCATTGATTTGAGATATTCCGGGTTGAGTGAATGCTGGCGCGTGTGACTGCCGCTGCTCACCCACAGATAAACTGATCCAGTAACTGAAAATTGACCTATATGCAGCATATATAATGACATGTATAAATAAACATTCTGATTGTAGTTCAAAGAAAAACATTTTTTTCTCTGGTATAATATAGATATATTTTTTCAACCAATCATAATTTACAAAGTAGTGTCATACAAAGATATCAATTTACGAGAACGACACATCGTATTGATGGTGTCTGATGCGTATTGTTTCCAGCGTACGGAGTGTTTTCACAAAACCGACACACATCGTCGCGATTCCTCCAAACATACAGTCGTGTCAGGGGAGGGTAAGGGTGTTTGGATTGTAAATTTACCGTAATATAACTGTAGCAAAGTCATTTGTCAGGGACAGAGCGGGAATCAAAACAAATCTTAGGCGGGGGAAACTCAAACTGCCGCTGACATTGTGGACACATTTCTCCACTGTTTTGGTTTGCGCCAAAGTTAGGGCAACTATATCGTCCAGCTCCGCTATATCGCAGCTCACCATCGCATCATAGATGCAATTTAAAAAGATTTGATGTATATTAAAACCCTCATTCCTCATTACCATGTCAGAATTTTGGAATAAAAACTGAGACTGACAACAGCTGAACTTTAATTGTGGTTAGTTAGATGCACTAATGGTCGCAGGTGTGTGAAATGAGTTTGAATGTGATTGGTTGTTTTGGAACAGGGACGTAGAGTCTTTTCTCAATTGTTTCTCTTCATGTTCCTTTTTGACATTTTTTCCCTCAGTGGAGTTGTACAGGTTGTACAAGAAGTCCGATGATTGGTGGGAAAAAAACAATGAGTGTTTTTGTTATCTCATCAACGTGGGATAAGATTTTTTATACTTGTCGTATACTTGTGGTTAATTTTACATTTACACTTTTTTTATGTATTGCTCCTCATTGTAAGTTAAATTAGCGGTTGTTTGATGGTGAATACTTCCAGCAATTTTCATTAGCCAATTTATGGCATTTTACATTATTTATTAGCATGAGTCTAACAGGTACAGATACCGTTCCGACAAAACGGTCATAAGTCAACCGGTCATAAATCGAAATGCATTCAAAATGGCTGACGCGACGTTTATACGACAGGATAGTATACGATGTCAATCTGTTGTCAACATTTTCTATTGAATACTATTATATACCAAATTGTTTACAATTTATTTATAAATTGTATAACTTTTAGTGTCATTTTTATCAGTTTATATTTTGTATTATTGATTTTTATTACTGTGTAACTGTACCTGTAATGTATACAAAACTGAATAGTGAGAAAATGTATAGAAAACAGTTAAAATATCCCATCAATCAGGCTCCACAAATAATCCGCACAAGTCATCTGTACACTTGATGCAAAAAGATGTCAACCAGCTAAACAGATCACAATTGATGGAGAACTAGATACAATTATCACAGAGAAAGCACCTACAAGGGATCATTCCTCAAGATGGTGAAAGAAGCCCATGTTCCTCATCAAGTGTTTAATGCTGAGGAAACCGGACACTCCATTCCATCAAGCCATTAACGACCATCACAAAGGTAAATAAAATGACTATTGCACGGTACAGTTTATTTGTTTAATCATAATACTATAGCACATTTATTATACATAAAACAAGGTATATTGTGTGTAGTTTTAAGGATTAGAAAATTAGAAAGTAGAAAATTATGTTTTATGGGGACCTGGGAACGCATTATTCTCATTTTAATGGTTTCCTATGGGAAATTAATTTTCGGGATACACACTTTTTGCCTTACACACTGTTTGGGAACCAATTAAGTTCGTAAGCCAAGGCCCCACTGTACTTTTAACTAATTCACTGCCATTCCCAAATTTAATCAGGAATTGAAATTTATGACATGGAGCGCCATTCTCAAATTTGTTCAGATTTTGTTTTTTCTTGTGTGTGTGTGGGGGGGGGTGCAGATAAAGCACTGATAGACCTCTGGCAATGTTTTTCCCTTCTATGAGGGGGCAGCATTTGCCTTGTGTCCATGTTAGCACTTTGTTACAGTTTCAGCTGTTGTTAAAGTGCTATATAAATCAATATGTATTGCATTGTAGTTTGTACAGCCGCCCCCATTTCAAGGTCAGATAACCCCAGACTCATAACTTAGCAATCAACTTTTTTTCTGGTGAAAGAAGAGAGTCTAAGGTTTCTTACGCTGAATTGAATATATAGTCCTAAAACGGAATATTCTGTGGGTCCTGCAATTTGAGTGAAAATGACAAAAACTTTAACAGTGGAGTGGACACATTTTTGCACATCCTCTGACAGTGAATTAATTAAAAAGTTTAAATGTGTTTAAAGTCTTTAAAGTAAATTGTGCCTAGGGTTGGAAACTAGGAAATTCGAAATCCCCCGCAATGAAAGAGCCACACGCTAGACACTAGTAGCATTCTGACTGCTTTTAATTTAATTTTAACTTGTTGAATGGGCAAAGCGGGCAGACATGGGAGCTTCTTGTCCATGCAGAAAGGATGCAGGAGAAAGAGAACATGTGCGAGCAACATGAAGGAGGTCAAGGCCTCCTGCTGTCTGACCGCTTGCATAAACATTCAACATCGCACATGAGGAAACTCGGCGGAACATTTGCTAGAGCCAAGGTGGGAAACCCGGGGCACCGTGGGCCTCAGGCGACTCATCGCGCCCGACTACAAAACCAAAACATTCTCAAAGGAAGAAATACAGCTCAAAATTTTACATGCAATACAATTTTCACTGAAGTAGATTTTACACCTAATATGATAGTAATACACACACCGGAGTGTTTTTGTGTTTGTTTTTGAAGCCACCTAACCCAGAGGCAACTTGTTTGCAAGAAGCTTTGACCTTTAACCTGCACTGCTCAATTAGGACGCGGCGAACGATACCCCAGCTGGACACTGTAGGAGGGCATCGTGGTTAATAAGCTAACATCTGGAAGAATTAGGACCATGAGTGGAACACTTTGAGGAGGCGCACCTTGTGTGAAAGTCGAACACTTGAGGAGAGAAGTAAAGGGGAGGGGCAAAATGTTCACAAAGCATTTTAGGAATGTTTAGGCTAAATGCTAAGCTAAACACACACCGTGCGATGTCTCAGAATAACTTGCTGTGGGCGGGATATGAGATAGCTCATTCCACCTCATGTCTCAAGTGTTTTAGCTTGTAGAAGCTAAATAATGCACAAGCTGGTGGTTAGCGTCACCAAAGTTCTTTCCACAATGTTGGATAAAAACAACTTGTAGCCATGTCAGTCATCCTTTGGAAAGCTTGAGACAAGATGCTAGCAGACTTGTATGCATTAGTCAAATGGGTTGAAAACACAACTAGAATGTACATCATGTTGAGGTCTACTTTTAGTTTTAAACTTCAGAGACGAGTCTCTGAACAGTTTTTGTTATGATTAGAGTAGTGATCTAATATAGGCGGTATTTTTGCCCACAAAATAGTAGCATACATATTTTATATGGTCAAAGTGAAGTCAAGTCAGTTCACAACAAGCAACAGTTTGGCAGACAGTGAACAATTTTACCAAATGAGAGGCTTTAAGCTGTTTTCCGTGACTCTCACATGAAGTTGACAGAATCCATATTCAATTAGTCTTTGTGTACTTAAAACAGCAACATTGGAAATGCTACGCTAGTTTATGCTCATGCTAAATACCATCCATGTTGCAAAGTTGCGCTTTCAGACATCAACTGAACGCAATCAACACGTGCTTAGAAACAAATCCCTAAATTCACTTAGGCGGGTCCTTTGTTAACTACTATGTTCGAAGGAAAAGTGAAAGAGGTGCTAAATTCTCTCTCCATGGCATTTAAACGCAGACAAATATAAGCAAGAACTTCTACCTTCTCTAGTCGCTCATAAAAAATATATACTTCTGTGGGAATGTATTATTCTTTAAGAAAGCGCGAAAGGAAAGAAAAAGAAGACCCACCAAGGTCAACTTCCGTACAACTGAGGCCAGCACTACGATGCATTAAGTCAAAAATTCCCCCTCCGTTTCACTTTCCTACGTTTTCAAGGTCTATCTGACAATTAAAGTCAGTCGTGTGTGTCAGACGGCATTATGGAAAAGGATAGATCCTCTCACTAACTTAAGTGTCTTTTCGGAACTCGTTATCGTTCCATTGTTTGTCATGACGCCACGGCAACACGATTCCGTTTGGCTAAAAACATGAGACCCTTTTCCCTGTCTGTCAAATACCACACTCACAATAAAGCGTCATGTTCTTCTTCTATTGTCTACACAGCGGTCACCCTTGTCGAAATGGTTATTGATTGCCCTTCCAAGTGTAATCCTGTCTTCGGTATCGTGCAAACAGCAACAATGTCAACTTTCACGCTCACAGTGCATTTGGAAAACAATTTGTGTCACGTTGATTCTTTTCTCCAGGAACAGAAAATAAAAATAAAAGTGTGTTTTCCCCCTTCAGGTACTGCAATCATGACCAACATTTAAAATACAGATTAACTGGAGTGGTACCTTGAGATTCATCCTTGTATCATTCTGTGACCATGCCCTTAACACAAGACGTTTGTATAACAAATCATTGTTGTCCATTGAAGTAAATGAAAACACAATTAATCTCTTTGAGACTCCTCCTCCCAAAAAAACAAGACAGCCTTTTTACATTTACATATATTAATATTCAGAATAGCACAAAATAATTCATACTTTATTCTTAAAAAACATACATAGGAATCAAAAAATATATAAGGCTAATAACTAAGCGTTTCATGCTTCATGTATGTGATTCGGTGAGATGCATTTCAATTGGAGGGAGCATATAGGGGAAAAAAGTGATTTAAAGTCAAGGCAGAAAATAAAAGGAAAATGAAAATAAACCCTTACATTAAGCTCGTATAAATCTTTGTAGGGAATTTTTCCTCTTTGTGACTTTAGCCAATTACCCGTGTTCCCGACTGACATATTTATTGTATAGTATAGGACTGTGTCAGGACTAGACATCAATCTAACAGTCCCCACTGCAAGAGGGAAACCGTAGGCATGAACTGGTCACCAAGTAGGGGGTGGGGCTCGCATTTATTGCGGCGGTAAGTCGTTTGGCAAACTAGTGTTTCAATGCAGACCGATTGTCTGCGAGGAGGCGGTAAAGCAGCTCATTTCCATACAAATTACAGCAGTCCAAAGCCAAGGAACGCGTATGAGGATTTTTAAGGTCGGCCATGAAAACAATTAGCAGTGTTGGCGTAGTAGGGCTTTTGAGTTTGGAGTTGGTGTGTCCGAGTGTTGTCTCACAATGTGTCTCACATGGTGATGACATGTCGAGCAAACCCATCACATCACACCTTGCCAAGTGTCTGACACCCCCTCCCCTCCCATCCCCCATGTTCACATTCCTCCACAACCTGTGTCTGTACATGGGCCTTTTTAAAAAGTTAGATGATTTAACAAGGGGTCTCCAAATGTTTTTTTTTTTACTGCTAATTTCATCGTTAACATTGAAATGTCCTAAACTGGAGCAGCGACCGAAAATGCAAACATCTAACAGTTGTCCGATCTGGAACTTCTTATGATGACAAATTTAGTTTTCATTGCTAAAAAATGGTCATCTGTGAAAATACATAAAGGCTGAATTTATAATTCCTGCCGGTAAGGTCACAAAATGTGAACTTACGCTGATGCAACCACTCACAGAGCTATCATTAGTGCTAAAATAACACAAGGGCGAACTTATCATTCCACTTGCGGATGGTGATGTCACATATGTGAAACATGACATCAGGCCATGGGAAACAACGTATTGGTAATGGCGGGACGCAATACAAAAGCTGCATTGAAGGATATAAATTAGCAGGTTTTAGTTCAACAAAGCAGCATAGTTGATTGCACGGCTGCCCCCTTCTGACAGCTGTTTTGAATATTTTATTTCGCTTGTTCATGGCAAGATGGGAAAGATACGGGTAAGTAATAAAATAAATAATGAATCTGATATAAGATCGTTTGAGATTGCAAGGTCATTTTAGAAGGCTTTGGACTACTAGGAAAACTGTACTAATGTGTATAACTTAAAGGGTCGATTTTATGGCTTTAACACATTTTTGTCAAAGTTGTAAACACATGTTGAAGCCTCAGTGTGATACCTCATAAAAGAATACAACTTGATATAACTATTACCGTCTTAAAAGCCAAATATGACTATTAGTGTCTTATGTTGATAACATGAATGCATATTCAGTCTACAGATAGTGGACTCACGTTTAATGTTTGAAAAAAAACATGCAGTTATTGTGATACCTCGGCTTATGAACTTAATTGGTTCCCAGAAAGTGTGTCCAAGGCGAAAAGTTCATCTGCCAAACATTTATTTCCCATAAGAAACCATTAAAAATTAGAATAATCTGTTCCCAGCTCCCCACAAAACATAATTTCCTACTGAATAAGCCTTAAAACTACACAAACTATACCTTATTTTATGTATAATAAATGGGCTATTGTATTGTAATTAAAGAAATAAGCTGTACTGTATATTGATGTCATTTTATTTACCTTTGTGATGGTCGTCGATGTAGTTGCCTCTTGATGATATCCGAGTGAAGTTGCCGTGCTTTCTCAGCGATAATTACCCTCACTCACACAGCCCCCTGCTAGCTGCTTTTTGTTAATCCAAATCAACAGAAGTTTGTCAACCTCTTTTATAGCCTGAGACCGTTGCATAGACAACACAGAAACACCCTTAGCCACACGTAGCAATAGTCGACTTAGCATACTGGTACTGGGACGCTAAGTCACACAAATGCACACCTCGGTTGTGTTTTTCGATGACCTCCTTCTTCTGCTCGACTGTAATTTTCTTTTGTGTCCTCTTCGGCTTAACACTAGCGTGTGGTGGGGTCTTGTTCGGTCCCATAATAGCAAAAGTACTACACTCGATAACAAACCATGTCTGCACTCACAGTAAGTGGCTGTGGAAAAGTAGTCCGCCAGCCACCGTGGCGCTGTGTGGTTTGGTTTAGTCCGCCAAAAACTAGCACGTATGCCAAGATTATATTGTGGCAAATTTAATGTTCGTAAGGCGAAAAGTTCATGAGCTAAAGCATTCATAAGCCGAGGTATCACTGTATTTTCATTCTTTTGTATTGTGTATATGTTTAAATAAATGTAAGCCATTTTTTTACTCAAATGAAAACCTTTTCCGCATTCCGAAATAGGCATTTTTTTTGCTGGCAAGATGAAGTGGGAATTGGGATTTGAAAATAGAAATATTACATCACAGCAGAGTACAAGTCCCTGGACCAGCCAAAGTATAAAAAAGTGTGAGTTACATCCTGACACATGATGCAAAACCCAATAGATGTCCTCAAGAAATCCGCATTAATGCTACATGATATTCTGTTAAGAACAGAAATTTGAGCACAAACTGTATTTTACCCACACAGACAGATGAGCATTACAGTAAAGTCTCGTTATATCGATATCGGATATATCGATAGTCCCGGTTATATCGATACTATTTCTATGCACGCACAGAGAAAATTACATGCAAACAGAGTCGGATATATCGATAGTCCCGGTTATATCGATATTTTTTCGGACTCCCTTGAATATAGATATAACGAGACTTTACTGTATTTCCTTTTCCTCTGTGAAAAACGAAAACTATTACTGCAGCTTACTCGGTAGTTCTGACTACCTGACTTGTCGGATACATATGCATGCATTACACTGCCCCCGGTGGTCAAAGCGTAAAACAGCATAAGGAGCCATGTGAATTTATGACACATAAGTCGTTTACATCATTACATTTATTTAGATATATTTTTTTAACACTTACAATATTGGATAATGTTTTTTGTTTAAATACAACACACTTTTATAGAATATTAAATGTAGGGGGAAAGTTTTATCTTTAACTCATTCACTGCCATTCACAAATGTATTCAGGAATTGAAAATATGACATAAAGCGCCATTCCCGAATTTGTTCAGGTTTTGTTTTTTCATGCTCGGGTGCAGATAAAGTGCTAGCCATGGCCTCTGGCAATGTTTTTTTTTTCTTTTCCACAAGGGGCAACATTACCCTTTTTTCCATGTTAGTGCTTTGTTCCACTTCAGCTGTTGTTAAAGCGCTATATAAACCAATATGTATGTATGTATTGCATTGTATTTTGTACAGCCACTCCCATTTCAAGCTCATATAACTCCAGACCCACTTACAGGAATTAACTCATTTTTTCTGATCATAGAAACGAGTCTAAGGTTTCTTACGCTGAATTGAATGTTGTTCTACTCCTAAAACCTAATATTCGGTGGTTCCTGGAATTCGAGGGACAGTCACAAAAACCCTGGCACTGGAGTGGACACATTTTTTGTACGTCTGGCAGTAAATGAGTTAATAAAGTTTCCTACTTATGTTGGTCACGATGGAGGCATTTGGTTGGTAAACCTGTACTGGACTTTGTATGAATTAAGACGCTTCACTGTACTCTATAAGTGTGTAGTATAACTGTATAATTGCTACTGTGTAACTTCTTACCCACAGCTTTGATAACCAAGCCCGTGGCTGACTTGAGCGCTCTTCTCATCCACGCTTCCCTCAGCACCTCCAAGCTAGCCGAGCTTCCCTGGATAAAAAGCACTAAGCTGTCCATCCAGCCCTGGAAGTGCACCTCGCCCATGGCCCTAACGAGCCGTTTATTCCAGAAGCTGCGCAGATTCTGCGCCTTGAAGTCAGCGAACACCTCCAGCCCGGTGGCGGCGGCGCCTCGCCGGCTTTCGTCCGCCGATTCGTCGTCTTCGTCGGGGCCGAAGACCACCGCCAGAGAGCCGGCGGAGAGCTGCACGATACGCGGCGGGTGGAGCGACATATCCGCCGCTCTGCGAGCTCCAGATTCAAAGTGACTTCAATGGACTTGTTGAGTTAAACTGCAGCTTTGTCTCCTGGAAACATAGCCGGCGGGGAGGGGGTTCTCCTGCTGCGAGGGTCCTGACGGGAGCGAGACAGACGGAGCCGAACTAGAAGGAGGGTTGAAGAGGAGGAGGAGGAGGAAGAAGCAGAAGGGAAACACACAGGTGGACCTCCCACCACCACTTGCAGGTGTGTGCATTTCTCATAATTGGCCAAACACGTTATCGCGACGAAGATGTGGTAGATTTCTGACTCTGGTAACAAATGATGGCTGAAATGGGATTGGCTAAAATTTAGCATGTAAGCATATAGCCGCTAAATGCTTACATTTGAAAACACATCTGGAAGCAGTGCAACAGAGGAAAAATAATGAAAGGATACTGTGGCGCACTTCAAAATCATACACTCGTGTGACGCAACAACTGCAAGAATTTTGGGAATTATTTAATAAGAATTCATAGACAAAATATAATTACACCAGCCTGTCATTTCGATATTTTTAGGCAAGCAGAGAAGGCAATGCAGGCTTTGATGGTCTGCCACTGCTCAATATCAAAATAGTGACAAATAAATATGGATATATAAAAGAAAACAAATTAGTATGTTAATCATAAAATGACTACTTAAATAATTACAAAACAATGAACTCATTTTTTCTAAATATTGAAGCTGTAAAAATGTTGTTTTTCTAAATACGCATGTAGCATCAGACATGTATATAATTAAAGTTAACTGTACTATTACCACCAAATAGTTGGAATTGTATTACATAAGGACATAACCTTTCTTTGCAGACAGTCTTGGTAAAATCCCATTTTTAATTTGAATTTGTGAGTTATTAAAATATTCTGGTTATAGTTTACAGGAGTAGAGAACTGCACACCATCTCGCTGCTCAGAATATCTTGTTTAGCTTAATAAATACCGCTACGCACTTGTCAGTACACTGCTGAATTCACTTCATACATATCGATTTTTGTTTTGTCTGATGCAGCTCTCAAGAGATTGTGCAAATGTCACCTACGTAGCGTCCGAAACATGACCGAAATCACCGTCCGTCCTTATGGCAATAAAATAAAAGGTGAGTCAGGGTCAAGCTCATTTCCAAACATCCAATATTTTCATCTGTTCCCCTCCACAAACTTGTGTCTCATTACGACATCTTACCTCCAAAACGAGAACCATATCTCCTCTGTTTGCCTATTAGACGATGCTTTTAGCAAAGGCCACAGATGGACGCTCACCTCGTATATCACATGCTCAAAAAGCTTTTTTGGCGTGACTTTTAAGCAGGGCTCGGACCTTCGGGAGGCCCCGGGTTCCATTCTGCCAGTTTGTATTAAGAGGCTGCATGCAACAGGATATTGAGCTTCCTCTGCACATGAAAAGAATACATTGGCGCGGCCGGCGCAGGAGAACTGACTTAATCCCTCCAGAACGATGATGAAAAGGTCAAAGCAAAGACACTGCATGATTACATTCATTCTGGTTTGTGATGTATAGGGATGGTGTGGTGGAAGAGATGCACAATAGGTTCAGTTCACAATCACTACAGGTTGAAAATTCAGGAAATTCCAAGTTGGAGTTGCATCAAATGATAGGAGTCAAATGGGGTGGTTTGACGGTTATAATGCCATTTTGGTCAGCACTGGTATACCTCTGTGATGAAACCTCATTGAATTACAAAAAAAAATGACACGATTGTCAAGGAAGTAGCGGATGGCCACAACAAAGAGAGGAAACGGGAGAAAAATTTCAGAAAAATGTGCTATCTGCTTGTGATGAACGGACAACTTTCAACTTTAAACTTTGAAGGTACCCTGGTCATGATTGAGTGGGGTATGATTCGATTTTTGAGCTTTATACCTTTCTTCAAGCTTTATACTTTTCTTCAAGACAAAGCTGTCACTCTCAGTGGACTATCATCAAAAATGGAGGGTGGGCCCCCCACCAGTGTATACCGCCCATACCGCCTCCGTTGTCCCAACTCTGCATGCCCCTGCTTGTTTTAGCACTGCTATCATTCTGGAGGGGACCCAAAAAAAGTAAAAAAGCCCCCCCCCCCCCCCAAGAAAAATAATTAGCAAATATGTGTGATATTAATTCTTTTTAGCGGTTCTGGGAGGTTTTACATCAAATCATACTTTCAAATATTGAGCTCTCGAAATCCATGACTAAAAAGGTACTTTCAATATTCAATGAGCTCAAGTGTAACGCGGTACTTTTCCACAAAGGTGACTTTAGAGGTTCCACTGCAATTATATTTTTCTACTTGGTTATTTATTATTGGGGGAGTTCTGTTACATCCACACTAAACCATTCTCAACTCAAACAATTGGTGATTTCCTGCTCCGGGGAAAAGCGTTGCTATTGTAAAACCTTAGGAGGAAGTTTGTAGAGCGGTTTCCATTTGTTAGATACTAATGTGATCCAGATGAAAGAAAAAGACACATTTTGTTGTTGGACAATAGCGGTTGAGTTGCAAGACAAATGTGAGGTGTCTTTCTTCCGCAATGTTTAGTCTGTCGGTTGTGATTATGAAGAAGCAAAGGTTGATCCCACAGTTAGCATAATTACAGCAAATCCAGCACCCCAGGCCCGTCCATTTCCATACACTAAGTAGTCTCAGGTGCTTGCGTGGGGTCGACGGCCTTGATGTGATCAAGGCGTATATTTGGAATGTGATCGGTGTGTCACAAACATCTGGTCCTGCGAGGAGAACCTGGCTCTGGGGATCCAACCAAAACACCCCAGAGGGCTTCCTTTTGAACGCCATTCCAGAAATGAATTTGACCCAAATCGTCAGGCAACAAACGCGGCGTGCATTCTTACCATCCCCCCATTTAGTGCTGTTTCGTGACCTGTCAATATACGTATCTCCAGATTAAAATGAACGGACCTCCCAGTCATCCGTTCCGGTCAACCCCCTCTGGCCTCACACACTCAAAATGTCGTAATGTGAATGTTTTACACAATGCTGATGATTGAGGCATCTCCCCTCAGCTACCAGTAATCAATACACGGCTACCATTAGCTGTTCTTTGTGAATGATTAATATATTTTCTCTCTTTCTTCCCCTCTCTAAAAATAATAATAATAATAATAGGGAGGCTGTGACTTCTTATTAAATTACTGTCTAAACTTGTGGAACGACAGAGGTGGTGTACGATTACCATCTGAGTACGCAGCAAAGCAAAACAACTCCGTCTGGATTAAAGATATAACATTACATGTAGTGAGAAGTGCTCAGGGGAAGATTTTTTTGAAGCGTAATGACAACATATAAAGATATTAAACTAGCCCATGCTAGCTACGGCAAAACCAAAACAAAAAGTGTTAGTGCTGCCAAGCATAAACATAAGGATATCTAATGGATGGTTAGCTTATTTATACTGTACATTTCTGAATTTATTTTTGTGGTTTGAGTGGTTGGAAGGAAGAGTCCAGCCAAGAACGAAAAATAACACGTAAATATTTCTAATGGCACAAATAATCTTCCATGTAAGCGGCTGATTCAAAGTAAGCCAACTAGCTCACCATTTGTGTTAGTCAATTCGCTAGCTAACGTGACGTGAAAAAGGTAACTCTGAACCGATACAAAATTAAAAGATTTCACAAGATTTTGTTTCAGTTTATTCATAAAATTGTGAATTATTCTCTGGAATGTTTTTTAATTATAATGGAATTTCTCAAACAGTGTATGTTTTATTTTCCCCAAAAGACATTTCCCATAAAAAAATGATCATCTCCTCTATGTGGCTGTGTGACCTGAAGGCACTTTGGTAGCATTTGTTTCAAAAATCAGGGTTTTCGCAGAGCTGTGAATTTATCTTTGGGGTCTTCAAAAAGTCATTTCAATGCAAGTTTTCCTCAAAACACACCCCCCCCCCCCCCTTTAAAATTATAGTAACTCTCCAAGCGGTTTTGTGAGTGACTGTTCGGACATAGTCATGGGATACTTAAAAATACAGTAAAGTCTCGTTATATCGATATTCAAGGGAGTCCGAAAAAATATCGATATAACCGGGACTATCGATATATCCGACCCTGTTTGCATGTAATTTTCTCCGTGCGTGCATAGAAACAGTATCGATATAACCGGGACTATCGATATATCCGATATCGCTATAACGAGACTTTACTGTATATTAATTTTTCATTCATGTTCCCCAGAACACATTTTGTCCATCGTAAGTTTAAATGTGATTTATGTAATCAAACAATGATTTACATTTTACTCTTAACATGGTTTTACATTAGCAAAGTTTGACCCTGGAAAACAATCCCACAAATCATCCACAGCAAAGTTTTCACGGTCATAGCAAAATTAGAGGGTGGTGACATATTTGATTTCAAAACATGTCTTCGAAAAACTTCATAATCTCAATTTAGTTGCCACAGTCACGTTTTGGGGTTTCATTCATTAGCTCGTTGACGCTTCAGTTGACATGTCTTCGCCATCTTGCTTGCTAGTCTGTTATTACCATTTCTTCATTTCAGCAACATCAAAGTCAGTGCATGTGTGTGTGTGTGTGTGTGTGTGTGTGTGTGTGTGTGTGTGTGTGTGTGTGTGTGTGTGTGTGTGTGTGTGTGTGTCCATCGTAAAGTGCCTTATTCAAGGCAGCAAACACACAGGCAGTTTGAAGTGAAATCAGAGAGTCTGATTCACCTAATTAGAGTGCTTAAGCCATAACTGTGGATTACTAAAGTCTACTTTTGAGTCGTGGTGGTTTAATAGCTTACCAAAGTGATTCCAGGGAGGGCAGGAAGCAGGTTGGATTTTAGACTGAAAGATGAGACAGAACGAAAGATTTGTTTCTTTGGGTTGTAGTCGAGTAAGCAGGTGATGACTGAAGGTTAACACCCATGTCTTCGTTCAGACACACAATTGCCTTGTAGACACAAACGCGTCGCAGTCGTATGCGAGATTGTCTGCCAGCTGCACTTAGAGCCTCCAAATGTCACGATGACACCAAGTCAAGCTACGCTGCACTCGGGAATGCTAAACTGTTCTGTTGCCACAACAGGCTGAGCAGGCGGGACGGACGTCCGCTATGTAAATAGTGTGACCAACATGGTAAACAGGGTAATAAAACAAAATGCAGTTTGTGTTCTTACACTTGACGACCAAAGACGTTAACAGGTAGCCGACTGGAGAGACCAGGCGTCTTTTACAATGTGCAATTTGTTTTAGAATATTAAACAGTAGGGATATGGCTCAAAAACAGTTATCTATTTGTCCGTCTGTCTGCCCGTCCCTTTCTATCTATCTATCTATCTATCTATCTATCTATCTATCTATCTATCTATCTATCTATCTATCTATCTATCTATCTATCTATCTATCTATCTATCTATCTATCTATCTATCTATCTATCTATCTATCTATCCACCCAAACCCCACCCTCCCAGCTAGCTAGCAAGCCAGCGAAAGAAGGGGAAATAGCGCAGTGCTTGCTTTGACCTTTACAAGGTGATGAGCACATACAGCCAACAAAGCTTTAAAATCTGTGATTGTCAGTATTGTCAGTCACAAAATTAGCTAGATTTTAACTCACAAAATGTTCAGAGAAAAACACTTTGTAAATGTATTAGTCACACCTGGAAAGCAGTTAGCCTGGATGATGTGCTGATGTGACAGGTTGTAAATTATCGTATTTCCTATTTTGGTTACATTCGCGTAGTTCTATTGGTTTACAAATGATATATATCGAAAATGTTTATTTAAACATGGAACGCCTGCTTCGGTTCATGTTTCGTGTCGGACCGATTTAGATCGTTGGACCGGAAATTGTTGTGCGCGTACGTTTGCATTAGATCGGGGCATTCGAAGTAAACCACTGTTGAGTCAAGACGTATCACATTGCTTGTCTTGTGGTTTTTTTCTGGATCCCACAACACCGTATCTCCCTTACTATAGTGGAGAGCGCAACATTTTGGAGGCACCGCTGGGATATTTGCGTTCGAGGGTTGTCTACTCGCCGTGGGTAGAAGCTCGCGCCGAATATCCCCAATCAACCCAGTCGGAGTGGCGTCGCCGTTTACTGGTTTGTTTCTACATGTGCTCTAGTTGCATCTCTGTGCGTACAGCCACCACTAGAGGGCACTGGAAGACTTTGAAGTGAATCCGGCCAGCTGAACTGCGTCTACCCTCTCGAAAATGGCGTTAGAGGAATTACAGTTGGACATCAAAGGCAAGTTATTTGGACTGAATTTTCAACAGTTGTCAGAGTTATGTGCTGAAATCCAAATATCTGGACTGGAAAGAGAGCAACTTACAGGAAAGACTCGAGGCCAACTAATTAATATTGTGTCAACCTACATTGAAAGAGCTGAATTAGAGCTAGAAGATGGAGGAATGTCAGATTTGCTACGTATAAAGGACTTGATTGAAAGTATAAAAGATTTTGAACCAGGAATAGCCAAACCAAGTGAAAAAGGTCGGGATGCAGTGCGAAAGAGAAGCATAGTGCCCCCAGACACTGCCCCCTGGCGCAAAGATTTCAAAATATCTGGACAAATAGGTGAACTCGGACAAAAAGATAAACTCACATTTCCTAATTTGGTCAGACAGATAGAAAGTGGGCTCAGTAAAGGCTACCAGGGGGATGAGATCATCGATGCAGTGGTTCGTGCCATAACACCAGGTCTGCAGTTGAGAAGCTACCTCGAAGGGAAAGAAAATCTTACCCTAACTTCTTTACGAAGGATTCTCCGATCTCACTATCAAGAGAGAGGAGCCACTGAGTTGTACAAGCAGCTCTCATCGGAAGTGCAGACTAATAAAGAGTCCCCACAGAAATTTCTACTGCGTGCAATGGATCTTCGTCAAAGGATTCTTTTTGCATCTCAAGATGCTGAATCAGAGGTGAAGTATGATCCCACGTTGGTCCAGAGTTTATTCCTGCACACAGTTCTGACGGGGTTACAGAGTGACAATGTAAAGAGTGACATGCAACCTTTCCTCCTGCTAACCACCACATCAGATGAAGTACTGTTAGAAAAATTAAACATGGCATGTGCAAATGAAAAAGAGCGACAGGAAAAAAAGAAAAATGCTGCTGCACGGGTGACAACGCTGAACACTGTCCAGGTAGATGACACACCAGTCCCGATTGGGAAGAAGACAGTCTTAAAGCAGAATACTGTTACTGTGCCGAATGAACTCCTTTCAGAGATCAAAGAGATGAGGTCAGAGATGATGCTGTTAAAAGAGCTGCGTGCAGAAGTGTCCCAGATCAAAGAGACTATTCAGAAACCAACAGCCACTTCTCAGCCCACCAGCGGAGGACCTGAACGCCTGCCTGACCACTACCCTGAACAGGTCGCCTTCACTCCACCTTCACAATATCAGGTAGATCCACCAGCCAGGCACTACTACACCCAGCACTCCCCATCAGCTCTTCAGCAGTACCACCCAGCACCAGGGCCCAGGCCGATGAGGGGGGCAGCACAGTTCCAGCAGCGGTTCGCCCCTCCGCAGTACTACATGCCCCGTCGCCCTCAGCCCAGGTGTTATTCTTGTATTCAGACAGGTGAAGAATATTGTCAGCACTGTTTTAAATGTGGAAGTAGTGAACATTTCAGAGCAGGCTGCAAAGCACAGAACTCAGCTAGGAACCATGCTTTAAACTAGAAAGGGTTACTCCAGTGGGACATGGTGTGACCACAGAGACAGATAGGTCCCAGTGTTACAGTGGTGCTATGAAAATGGAATGTAAGCCCCACACACGTGGCCCCGTTCAGAAGAGACATAAGCAGTCATTTGTCGAGCGTACAGATAAGAACCAGTGTGGCAAATTACCTTCGGTCAGGGAGTTAGTGGGAAAGAAATGTCTTATTCGGTGCTTTTTGGGTAACAAAAGGGTTGAAGCACTCTGGGACTCGGGGTCCCAGGTGTGTGCTGTAGATGAGTTATGGAAACAAACAAACTTACCTGACGTGTCATTGAAAAATGTGAATGAACTTATTGACCCTGATAACACTCTCAATATTGTGGCAGCTAATGGAACGGATATGCCTTATGTAGGATGGCTTGAGATATCATTTAAACTTGGTGCTAATGATCCAGGGCTACTTGTACCAGTATTAGTACTAAAAGGTGACCAGCAACAGTGTCCTATCATAGGGTTTAATGTCATTGAGCGTCTTGTGTTAGATAGCCTCTCTAATGAGTCACAAACAGGGGATACAGAAAAGCTCTTGAAATCGGTTAGACTAGCTTTTCCCCACCTTAAGCGCAATAAAGCTGCCACTTTCATAAAAGCAGTTAGTCTGGGACAAGCACATGAGTACCGTGTAAAAACAACAAATGAGAGATTCACTATAGCCAGGCATAGCTCACTTATTATTCCATGCAAAGTACAGGCTAAGCCCTTTAAGGAAGATGTTACATTGGTTTTTGAGCCAAGTGAAAACCCACAGTGGCCAGATGGCCTCGAGCTTTGTGACTCGTTGGTCTCAGTTAAGGCAGGTTCCATCCCTAGGATAGTTGTTAGTGTCCAGAACCCTACTAATCATGATATTAGGTTTCCAGTAAAGGCTATTATTGGTACAGTGCAGTCGGTAGGGTCTGTCTACCCACTTAACATATTTAAAAGGGACCTTCCTTCAGTGGTTGTCAATGAGGTCCATGTCCAGAATACCACCATCGCTCTCAGTGAGCAGTGGGACCCCCCAATTGACCTTTCTCATTTGGACGAAGATAAAAGTAAGACCGTTCAGCAGATGTTGAGAGAGGAATCGGCATCATTTTCAAAATCGGACGACGACATAGGGTGTGTGGAAAACCTACAAATGGACATTTTGTTGAAAGACACTGAGCCTGTTTCAAAGACATATATGTCTGTCCCAAAGCCAATGTACAGAGAGGTGAAAGACTATTTACAGGACTTGATAGCGCAGGGGTGGGTGGAAAAGTCCACTTCCTCCTACTCATCCCCTGTCGTCTGTGTCAGGAAAAAAGATGGTACACTGCGCTTATGTATTGATTACAGAGAGCTGAACCGGAAAACACACCCTGACCGGCACCCCATCCCACGGGTACAGGACGTGGTGGATAGCCTTGGGGGTAACACCATCTTCTCGCTGCTGGACCAAGGCAAAGCATACCACCAGGGGTTCATGTCCAAAGGGAGCCGACACCTGACTGCCTTCGTGACCCCTTGGGGCCTTTATGAATGGATTCGAATTCCGTTTGGACTCATGAATGCACCAGCAGCGTTCCAGCGGTGTATGGAACAATGTCTGGAGGGGTTACGGGACGAAATATGTGTCCCCTATCTTGATGACATTCTTGTTTTCAGCGGGACATTTGACAACCACGTTGAGGACGTCAGACGAGTGTTGCGACGTCTCAGGGAAAATGGAATAAAACTCAAAGCCCGAAAGTGTGACCTCTTTAAGCCGGAAGTGAGGTACCTCGGCAGGATTGTCTCTGCTGAGGGGAGCAGAATGGACCCGGCAGATACAGCAGCAGTGCGTGCCCTGAAAAACAAGCAGCCAGGCACTGTCGGTGAGCTTCGAGCCATTTTGGGACTATTAAGCTATTATAGGCAATACATCAAAGATTTCTCTTGTATCGCTAGTCCCTTGTATGCTTTGCTTAAAGCCCCTCTGAATGTTGAGACTCAGCAGCATCAAAGACAAAAATGGAAAGTGAGACATAACAGTGTGTCTTCCAACACACGTATTGAGTGGAGTGATGAGCATCAGTCAGTGTTAGAGCAGCTAATAGACTGTTTAGTTCAACCACCAGTTTTAGGTTTTCCTGACTTGGCGCATCCTTTCATTTTGCATACAGATGCCTCTAACCGGGGTTTAGGTGCTGTGTTGTACCAAAGACAAAATGGCAAACTTCGCGTGATAGCCTATGGCTCTCGGACATTAACTGCAGCTGAGAAGAATTATAATTTACACTCGGGCAAGTTGGAATTTTTGGCGCTTAAGTGGGCGATCACAGACAAGTTTCGTGATTATTTGTACTATGCACCATTCTTCACTGTGTATAGTGACAATAATCCACTCACGTATGTACTGTCGACTGCTAAGTTAAATGCAACTGGGTGCAGGTGGGTCGCAGAACTTTCTGATTTTAATTTTACTGTTAAATATCGTCCCGGTAAGGAAAATGTTGATGCAGACAGTTTATCTAGGATGCCCCTTGATATGGTAACATATATGGAAGGATGTACAAAAGAAATGTCGTATGATGCTGTGAGTGCTGCCGTACAAGCGGTTGACCAACAGAACGAGTCTAGTGCAGCTTGGTCTATGGGAATCTCAGCTATGTGTGCCGAGGTGTCACTAAACACACCGATAGCCCCATTGACTGTTGGACAGATCAAGCTAGATCAAGAGACTGACCCCATTATAGGACATATTATTAGATACAAACTGGCGGAGACGAAACCGCTAGGTACTGAACTAAGAAAGCATTGTCCTCAAGTTGTTTGTCTTGTGAGGGAATGGGACAAGCTACACTTTAATGACAGAGGTGTTTTGTACAGAAAAACGGCAAACAGAACCCAACTACTGCTTCCTGAAAAACACAAGGTGACAGTGTTAAAAGAGCTGCATGATGAAATGGGCCACCATGGTGTAGAAAGGACTCTTTCCCTTGTAAGGGATCGTTTTTACTGGCCCTTTATGCAAAAAGAAATAGAGGACTATGTACTGAGAGAGTGTGTGTGCCTAAAACACAAAAAGCCCAACCGTGAGACCAGAGCCCCTCTTACTAATATTGTGACTACTCAGCCTTTTGAACTTGTCTCCGTTGACTTTTTGCATCTTGACAAATGTAAGGGTGGTTATGAATACGTGCTTGTGCTAGTAGACCATTTTACACGTTTCGCTCAAGTTTATGCTACAACGTCCAAAGCTGGCAAAACAGCGGCAGACAAAATCTTTAATGACTATGCTTTAAAGTTTGGGTTCCCCCTTCGAATTCACCATGATCAGGGTGGTGAATTTGAAAATCAACTTTTTGCTCAACTGAAGGAATATTGTGGGGTTGCGGGTTCAAGGACAACCCCCTACCATCCACAGGGAAATGGACAAGTTGAACGATTTAATCGAACACTGATCCAGATGTTAAAGACACTGACAGAGAAACAAAAGAGTAACTGGAAAGACTCACTAAACAAACTCGTTTATGCTTACAACTGTACCAAAAGTGAGGTGACAGGGTTCTCACCTTTTTACTTACTTTATGGACGTTCACCACGTTTGCCAGTTGATATGTTGTTTAGTTTGAATCCAGACTCGAACCAGGGTGAAACCAACCAGAAGGACTATGTGAAGAAGTGGAAACAGGGCATGGAGGAAGCGTATGCGATCACGCAAGAAAATAACAACAAAGCTGCTGCCAGGAGTAAGAGACTATATGACAGTAAACTAAAGTATTCTACCCTGTTGCCCGGTGATCGTGTTCTGGTTCGAAACTTAACCCCACGTGGAGGTTCAGGCAAACTGAGAAACCACTGGGAGGATGTTGTTCATACAGTGGTTCGTCAAGTCAGCCAAGACATTCCAGTTTATGAGCTGAAACCTGAGAGGGGGAAGGGCAGATCTAGGATACTCCACCGCAATCTCTTGCTGCCATGTGATCATTTGCCATTAGAGACTTCACTACAGTCCCAGTCCAAGGAAAAGTCCACTCGGCAACGACCGAACAAGATGCCGGAAATGGATCCGGAAGAGGATGATGAGGAGGATGAGTATTATCCAGTGTTGCATCGCCAGAGCACCCGACCAGACTCACCAGAACCGCGGGACGTGAGCTTTGTGGAGACAACCCACCATGATGACAATCAACTGGGGAATGAACTGCCGGGGACGGAGCCGGGAGCTGCGGAAGTTGACCAATCTCAGGAGGGCAACATTGGTCCGGAAAATGATCCACCTGTGACAGTGTGTCCCCCTTTTCCCCAGCCACCCCCCAGTAATCCTGATATTGGGGGAAATCAACGGCCACGACGAGAACACAGGAGACCCAAGGTATTCACGTATGATCGCCTTGGTTCGCCATCTTGCTACAATGTAGGGACAGTACCATATCATGGTGAACAGACAATGCCTTGGATGTATGGCGCACACCCCTATTATGCCACGAAATACTACAGAAATGGTTAATCGACACTTCGGTTTAATAGAACAGTGAGATGGAAACAAGAAGACCCCGATGAGCCCTGTATAAGTAAAACGGAATGTATGAAAAGAGTTCCAGTCTGTGAATTGTTGATTGTTATAATGTAAACAGAATGTATGAAAAGAGTTCCAGTCTGTAAACTGTTCATTATTATAGTTCATATTTGGATGCAGTTCATAATACCGTGCGTCATTGTTTTGGGCACGTCGTCCAGCGTATTTATGTATTTACTAGTACATATGTTGGGGACAACATCTATTTTGAGGGGGAGTATGTGACAGGTTGTAAATTATCGTATTTCCTATTTTGGTTACATTCGCGTAGTTCTATTGGTTTACAAATGATATATATCGAAAATGTTTATTTAAACATGGAACGCCTGCTTCGGTTCATGTTTCGTGTCGGACCGATTTAGATCGTTGGACCGGAAATTGTTGTGCGCGTACGTTTGCATTAGATCGGGGCATTCGAAGTAAACCACTGTTGAGTCAAGACGTATCACATTGCTTGTCTTGTGGTTTTTTTCTGGATCCCACAACACCGTATCTCCCTTACTATAGTGGAGAGCGCAACACTGAATTGGCGACCGCTGTTTCGACTGTGGTCACTTTTGAGACGCACACATCGGGTGGCACAATTTGTTTGCGGGCAGTTTCCACTTCATATGAACGGCTGCACCTTCATCTATCTTCTTAGCAAAATACGGCATAAGCGGTGGTAATCAAGTCATGTAGCTTCCAGGCTAATCTTGACAGCCAAAATGAGGCTCCATTTTTAGTGTTTACAGGTGCGATGACTCAAACATGGGCGGCCACTGAGCCGTAATGGGCGAGTGGCTTAAGCGCTCCCATGTGACGGCTTTCTTGTGACTTTATGGAGGACTGCAAGGGTTGGGGGCCGGGTTGAGGAGCTACAAGAAAAAGTCTTGACTGGTTTTATAGGACACATAAAGTCACAAATAAATGAGTTGATCAGCTGCTTTATGTAGCAGCATGAGTACAGCCAGCTGTGTCGCAGGTTCACTGTGCCCGGACATCAACGTGCATGAACAACATTGTCGGTCGGGCAAGCAAAAAGGCAACACTGTAACCCTAAATAAACATTAAATCCAGGAAATCAGAAACTGCACTGAATTAATGAGGAAATATGAATGTTTTTCCACATTAAAAATGACAGTTCAAGATTATTTTTGTAAAATTCAGCTTCCGACACATATGTTAATCGAAATGTTATTCTAGTCATTGTACATCTGCTCATGGAGGGGTGTCAAACTAATTTCAGTCATGGGCTTAATTTAGAGCTGCATTTTCCTTGACAGTGAAACCACAAAATTATGATCAGTTTCTATCGGTGACTGAAGGTCGTTTTTGCGGGCTGCGATATCTCACCGAACACCAACTTATGGATGTTGGCAGCCTCTAGCAAAAGGGTACAGAATCCGTAAATGGCTTTGAAGAGTTTCATGGTCATGCGACACATATGTGTTTCATTAGTGAGACGCTATAGAATGAGGAACACAAATATAGCCTGGGCTGGAGTACCTGAATAAAATGGAAATCTACGCAGGTCAGACGAGTACGGAATGATGCGCTTCCCTTTTAGATTAAGTGCCTACGAGCTTGCGCTTAACTCATTGACTGCCATTCACAAATGTATTCAAGAATTGAAAAGCATGAAATGGAGCGCCATTCCCGAATTTGTTCGAGTTTTGTTTTTTTCTTGCGGGCAGGGGGGGGGGGGGTGCCGATAAACCGCTGGGCAGACCTCTGGCAATATTTGTTTCCCTTCCACAATGGGCATCAATTCCCTTTTTTCCATGTTATCGCTTTGTTCCAGCTTCAGCTGTCGTTAGAGTGCTACGTAAATTAATATGTATGTATTGTATTGTATTGTATTGTATTTTGTACAGCCACTCCCATTTCCAGCTCAGATAACACCTGAATCAACTAACTTTAGCTCTTTTTTTCTGATGAAAGGTTTCTTATGCTGCATTGAATGTTTACGTCGTCCTAAAACTCAATATTCTCCAATTTGAGTGGAAATGATGAAAAACCTGGCACTGGAGTGGACACATTTTTGCACATTGTCTGGCAGTGAATGAGTTAAACTACACAGAATGAGGAAGTGATACATCCATGTCACAGGAAACCGAAACGGGGAAACAATACATTCAAGCCTGCAATCAAGATGGCCGGGTTTGGATAATTTAGAATGAATTCCATCCATTTTCAAGCGCTTATCTTCATCATCGGAGTCATGGATGGGTTACACGCAAAGTAAACAGATTTGAACCCAGTACCCAGCTGAGCGCAGATTTTCTTACCGCTCGCTCGGGAATAAACAACCTCTGACTCAAGTGTCACAAGTATGGATATGCACGCTTTTTTGGCCCGTTTGCATGCTTTGCTAAAACACGCTATCGGAAGTGTTGATTTACACTGTCAATAATATGCGCTGACTGTATCTTATTAAATCATTTACTGCCAGACGATGTGCAAAAATGTGTCCACTCCAGTGTCAGGGTTTTTGTCATTGTCACTCGAATTGCAGGACCCACAGAATATTGACCTTTAGGACTACATAAACATACAATTTAGCGTAGAAAAACGTGGACTCTCTTTTTTCATCAGAAAAAAACAGTTAATTCCTATGTTATATGGGTCTGGAGTAATATGAGATGCAAGTGTGGGCGGCTGTACAAAAAGACATTGCCAGAGGTCTGACCGAAGCTTGAAACGCACACTCCCGCAAGAATAAAAAAACGAACAAATTCGGGAATGGCGCTCCATGTCATGCTTTTCAATTCTTGAATAAATTCGGGAATGGCAGCGAATGAGTGAAATAGCATCGTAGCCCCCTGCGGGATAACGCATTGAAAGAATATTTTACTCCTCGACCTCCATGAAATGCTAATCCGAAGACTGACTTGAATGCATTTGTTTGGGTGCAACTATTGTTCCGACGCTTGAAATGTGACACTGGCGTCAGTTTAGGATGCAGCGGTGTACCGTTACATTCACTTGCCAAGCAATCTCATCATTCATAGATGACGACGACGACACGGTGGGGGCGGAGGTTATCGGGAAACGCCCCGCAGGCACCCTGTCAAAAACCAAGAGTGCAACTTTCTCACAGTGAAAGCCAGTATTCCCTGAGAGGTGAAGGGAAGGTGGCGGTGGGGTGGGCAAGGGAGGGGGTGGAATCGCTTCCTCGGCAACACCGCTTTGCAGTGCCACTGCACAGGAAGTAAGCTTCTTGCGGTGAGGTCCTCGCTACGAACAGGGGGCCCTCTCTCTCGGCGCACTCAGCCATGAGGGACCCACAATAAGGAGCCTCTTATGTATCAATTACCTAAAATACCAAACGGGTCTGAGGAGGGTGGTTGACTTGTTTGTTTGATGGTGGCAACCGAGGGCATTTCTGGGAAACGTCTCCCGGTGAACAAAGAGTAAGAAAGAGATTTATGAACAGGAAAGGATCCTTTTTGTCGTCGTTGCACTGTTTAGAATTCATCACCATTCCGTGACCATGTTTGTCCCCAACTGCCAATTTATGCACCGTCCTTGGTTGGTGTAAAAGCAAAGGTGGGATCTGGCTAGTGAGAATTCTACAGATGAACTGGTTAATTTGTCGGCGTGGCTGAAGGCCTCTCGAGGGCCGTTATGAATTTGGGGAACCCATTAGAATGTTTAAATCCCTTCAAATATTACATATAGAGCACACAGCAAATTAATGAATAACTCGTTTTCAAATCTGAAGTCAAGAATAATGACTTTTATTGTGGTTGACATCCAAAAATATGATATTTTGGCTCAGATTTTAGCAATCATCATGGAATTTAACAAGTTTGATTTGCTTTCGCGGGCCGAAAAAAATGATGTGGCGGGCCGGATTTGGCCCGCGGGCCTTGACTTTGACACCTGTGGTTTACAGTGAACTGACTCATAAGGGCGCACCATTGACAAACCAGTTGGGATCTCGATCCTGATACATCATATCCTGCCTTCCTCTACATGATGTCGCATCTACATTACGTCACACACTGTGCGCCCTATAAACGCTCTCCCATTGCGTTCGTCTCTCTCTCTCCTCTCCATTCCTCCTCCTTGGCCGACACCGCGATGTCTCCGCTCTCTTCAAGATTAAACCAACTTTCTGTTCAACACCTGGCTTCCTGATGATTTAACCATCATCTGCCATCAACGCCCGTAGAAGCAATGAATCGGGGACGAACGATCAAAATAAACCCATTAGGTCATTTTAGCGAAAAGCAATCTGCCAGTATGAGTCCACGAAGGTTTATTTCAAGAGGGAAGTAAAAGACGTAAAAATGGGGGACCAAGGACAGAACCCTGCGGAGCACTTTTCAGAAGAACTAACCATTCTACCAGTGAACCCAAACTGGTTGTTTCAGTCATGTGATGCAGTAGTTTAAAAAAAAGAAAGCTGAACCCTGAAAAAAAAAAAAATATCCTTATAGAGCAGGGCTCTGGAACCTTTTTTGACAGAGAGCCATACAAGCTAAATATTTAGGAATGCTTTTCAGTGAGAGCCACACACACGCACACACACATATATGTATGTGTGATTTCAATAAAATGTCAGAATTTATTATTTAAAATAACTGTGCTAATACTCACCATTAATATGAATGGATTTCTGTCCCTCATGATTGGTAAATAAAAAAATCCAGCCCAACGATGGGAATGAAAGTAAACTTGCCAGGTCCATACGCAAAGTTACTGCTTGCTAGCCTGCACACTGCTCATTTGCTTTCTGCTGTTTCTCGCAGAGTATACTGATGCTAACATTAGCATGGGGCTTGTCAAAGTGCCACTAACATTCGACTATGATATTGTTTCTTTGAAAATTAGAATCATGGCAGAACATTTTCTCTCGACAAAGGCGAATCCTTCGGTCCATTCAACCGGAAGTGTACAATACTCATCCACTCATTCAAAAGGGGGCGTTTACCTGTTTCGACATAAACGGCACCTAAGTCAGTATCATCCAATCAAATTGCACTTTCCGCCAACTGCAGCCTCAACGGGAAATGAACAGTGAAAAAGCGAGAATATGTATTTAGTTTTATCTGCAAGCCATCAAAAGAGCCATATATGGCTTGCGAGCCATAGGTTTCCGACCCCTGTTATGGAGCTTCTAAGAGGAGTCTCCAAATTGCAAAAAAAGGGGAGCTGCATTCAAGTGACAATATTGGCAGTGTTAAAAATACATTCCTGTGTCTATTTTGATGTTGAAAAATAGCCATTTTTTTCTCTAAACACCCTGTTACAACTATTATCAACATGCAAACCTAGAATGCGGCTAGGGTCATTATTATTCAAGCAGGAATCAAAAGTAAAAACAAAAGATTTTTTTAATCTTTGGGATGGCACAACATGTAACTTCCTACCCTGAAGGGGTAGGCAGCCTGAGGGGAGAAGAGAGAAGAGAGGGAGGGGCTATTTGGGAGACTTTTTTTTGCAAAGACTGGCAGGATATGACGTCATGACAGGAGGTCCGAGAAAATAAAACGATATCAAGACGGACAGAATGTGACAGGAAGTCCGAGAACAATGTGTAATGAATTAGAAAAGATGTCTAAAATGTGTTTGTATAGGGAATATACTCATGGTGCATTTCCACAGTTGAATTGACTGCATTGTCATTTTAGAAAATGTCAGTCCTCCTCTTCTTTTCTTGTCAGTCCAAAAACTAAAATACAGATAAAACATTTCCAGCTAAAAAAAAAGTCTTTTGGACACAGCCACCTCAATTCATACTCTGTAGACAAACAAACATGTTCTGTTCTGGCTCATGTGGCCCTGGATGCGTTTCCTATGTTGTTCAAATAGTGGGTGGGTTGACCTGAGACAATCGTGTGGCCTAAGAAACGTAGAGTTGAAAAGGCTACACAACGGGCAGTGTGTAAGGGAAAGGGGGGCAGGGGTGGTATCGGCTTTGTCATGGTAAATACGACTCTGAACTTTTGACATGCACATAGGTTGGTGGGGGTGTATGGGGTGGGGGGGGGTGATCATGAAACAGAGTGATGAGGCAAAGTGTTGAGTGATGAGAATGGACACAAGGGAGGAAATGATGACATGAGAGTTTGGGGTTGAACCAACGGTGTGGCAGATCATATTTTTGGGTATGTGGTCCTTCAACGGACAGTTAGGACGGCGGAAAAAAAAATCATTGGCACCGCCCTACCCACTTTCGAGGACTTGCACACTGCAAGAATCAAAACAAGGGTGCGGAATCCAATCCAAAATCCTACTGGACCCTCCGCACCCTGCCCACCACCTTTTCCAGCTACTCCCTTTAGGCAGGCGCTACCGATCCATGTGCAACAAATCCAGCAGACATTCTTTCCCCCAAGCCATTAAATCTATAAAAAGTCACTCAAACATAACTGTATAGTGCCTCTTTGCAATTTTTTATGATGATACTAGTGCAGCGTGTTCTACCGGAGATAAATTCCTTGTATGTTCTACATACTTGGCAATAAAGATAATTCTCATTGTGATTCTTCAGTGGGAACTTAATGCAACTTCTGTCATGATTACTATCGAACAAATCATCAATAAAGATACCTCGGTTTACGAACCCCTTAGCTTACGAACTTTTCGGTTTGCGAATGTTAAATTTATGAACATTTTACCTTGGCATACAAACTTTTTTCGTACACGGAGCTGCCTCAATGAGTGATGTGTCATTCGCGAACGAGCCTGTTCTTCTAACATCAAAATGGCAGCCGACTGCTTTTGTCCTCTATTCCTACCCAGTCTTCGGTTAAAGGAGGTGGTTCAAACATTAAAGAGACAGGCAGACGACAGTGAAAGAGTTTCAACTTTGATAGTTCAAAGGCAGAATGCAGACTGCACGGTTAAAATGTCCCATCAATCAGGCTCTACAAACAACCTGCACAAGCCATCTGTACACTTGATGCAAAAAGCTATCAATCCAGCTAAACAGAACACAATTGATGAGGAACTAGATAAAATTATCACAGAGAAAACACCTACAAGGGATCATTCCTCAAGATGGTGAAAGAAGGTTACGTTCCTCATCAAGTGTGTAATGCTGATGACACCGGCCACTTCATTCCATCAAGCCATCAACGACCATCACAAAGGTAAATACAACAACTTTATTATACAGTGCAGTTTATTCCTTTAATTATACCATAGCACAGTTATTATACATAAAATAAGGTATATTTTGTGGAGTTTTAAGGCTTAGAAAATTAGAAAGTAGAAAATTACGTTTTATGGGGAACTGGGAACGGATTATTCTCATCTTAATGGTTTCCTATGGGAAACTACTTTTTGGGATACACACTTTTCGCCTTACACACTCTGTTTAGGAACAAATTAAGTTCGGAAGCCTAGGTATCACTGCACTACCCCACGCCCCCCCAAAAAAAAGAATCAAATTATTCAAAGCACAAAACATTGACAGAAAACACACATTACGCCTGACTCTAAGGTGATTCCATCAAGTTTGCGCCAATCAATTGGAGGATGGTAAAATGCTGATGTCATTGAGGGCCAGGTATTTGGTTCCGTAAGGACTACCGTAGTTTCCTGTGTATAAGACGCACCCCAATGAATGGTGTATTTTCAAACTTTTTCCAGATATAAGGCATACCAGACTATAAGGCGCACCTTCAATGAATGAAAAAGGTTTTCCAAATAAAATATATAGATATATAAAAAAATGTTCAAATACAAGACAAACCACATTATAAGGCGCTACAGTAGAAACTGGGGTTACACACTGCAACTTCTACAGGGGGGAAATAGAGTCGGTGGCTACTGCCTGTATTTGCAAGACCTGTTGTGGCTCACTATTACATTTAAAGGACAACCAACGTCTCCGGACGAGTTGTGTCCATAAATTGTAAAATGGCTTCAAATGACTGCTACTGAGCATATTTTACAAAGATTCCACCACATAGAGCTATATTTTACGTTTTAAGACTCACGCTGAATATTCAGGAAGTCTTGTTTTTGAGTTGGTGACGAGTCGTTATGTGACATCACTAAAGGACCGCCCCTGACCGTAAAAAAAGACACATTGTAGCAGTCCTTCCATCACGTCAATGTATTTTGCTGTACTTGTTTGGTCTGGGGACCTCGTGTTGCACCCAAAAGCCGCCAGAAGAGGGCGTCCAAGCGCCATTTAAGGAATTTATCAGCCTGTGGAAACGGATATGGCCACTGGAAGTCGCCATTTTGTGCCTCTTTTTTTGGTGAGAGATTTACCCCCAATGTTGCCTCAAAATGACACGGAATAAATTATTTAATCGATTGCAAACATGTAAGCTTTCCTCTTCAGAACTATTTGAATCATATTCATGACTGGATGTGTAACAAGAAAGCATATTCTCCGAATCTGAAGCCATTGTTTTGATTCTCCAGCAATGCAAGACATCTTGGCGTGACGTCACGAACTGGGGGCAGGACTTTCTGAAAATGCCCAATTCGCAGCTCAATTTTTTTTGCAGATTTTCGACACTTTAAGTCATTTTTATTGGTGTTTTGCATTTGACTAAAAATATCATACTGCGTGTTTTGGGTATTTTAGATGCTATAAAACGTTTCTGATGTCTGTTAAAAAACAACAAAAGTGACGTCGGTTGTCCTTTAAGGCACACCTGCGTATCAGGCGCAGGGTCATCTTTTCAAGAAAATCAAGGCTTTTTGCCACGCCTTATACACCGGAAAATACGGTAATCTAAAATCTGACAACTGTAGTTCAAATCGCAGTTCTATTAATATACCAGTTTTTTTTTTTTTGCTCCACTAACTAAACTAAAGCTTGATCAGGTCTGACCCGCCCTCCCCCACCCCTTTTTTTAACTAACCTTGTTTGGAGAATGTGACCCCTGCATTGAAACAAGTTGATTGTCAGCCTGTGAGACCACAAGGCCTTTGATATAAAGGTCTGGGGGTGGGCTAGAAAGGGCCGTCATCTGTACAAAAGTGAAGGTTTCGGACGTTTCGCCTCCTATCCAAGAGGCTTCGTCAGCGAACTAAAGTCTGACTGGTCGTATCGGCCCCATTTATATATCCCTAATGTCCAGACCTGGTGGCGCCGGACACAGCTATGATAGGTCCCTACTCTCAGGTTGGGGGAGGCGCGGGACCCCCCCCTGTGGCCCCACTGATTGTTCCTACATTCCTGACTAACGATTGGCCTATTACACCCACTCCCCCCGGTATCACCTCATCAGCATAACGACCCTCATCAGCATTGCGAAAGTTGCCTAACCTGTTTTGCCTGAGCAGGCTATTGTATGAACGATCCAAATTGAACCTCACACCACCAGACCGGTTTAATGAAGGATTTTGTTGTTTTATAAGAATCGCCTCTTTTACCCCCCTTTCAAACCATCTATGTTCTTTCGCTAAGATTTTAACCTCATTGTCGTCAAATGAGTGGTTAGTAGCTTTTAGGTGCAAATGTACTGCCGATTGAGGCCCACTAGTATTATCCCTGCGATGTTGATAAAGTCTTTTTTTGAGAATTTGTTGAGTCTCCCCAATGTACTGCTCTTTACAATTTTCATTCTTACAATGTATGGAATAAACTACATTACTTTGTTTTTCATTTGGTAGCCTATCTTTTGGATGCACTAATTTTTGCCTTAACGTGTTTATCGGTTTGAAATAAGTAGGAATTTTATGTTGCCAAAGGACTCTTTGTAATTTTTCAGAAACTCCTGCAATGTACGGTACTGCTACTCCTCTCCTTTTAGAATCTTGAGAATTATTGGTTACGTTCGCTATTCTTTCTTTCTGACATTTGTTGAATGACCACTGAGGGTACCCACAGTTAGTGAGTGCTCTCCTGATATGTTTTGACTCCTTTTCTCTACCTTCAGTGCTAGTTGGTATTAGTTTAGCCCTATGCTGGAGGGTTCTGATAACTCCTAGTTTATGTTGTAAAGGGTGGTTAGAGTCAAAAAGTAAGTATTGGTCAGTGTGCGTAGCCTTCCTAAAGACTTCTGTTTTTAGCGCTCTGTCCTCTTTTATAATTACTTTACAATCCAAGAAGGCTAGTTGGTTCTCTTGAATGTCCTCACGAGTAAATTTAATGTTGAAGTCTACAGAGTTGAGATGATCTGTGAAGGATTGAATTTCTTGTTTCTTAATTATGAAAAAAGTATCGTCCACATATCTAAACCAGTGTCTAGGTTTTGTCCCTGGGAAGGATGTGAGGGCCTGTTTCTCCATCTCTTCCATGTAAAGATTAGCCACTATGGGTGAAACTGGTGAGCCCATAGCACAACCATGGATTTGTTTATAAAATTTTTCCCGAAATTGAAAATACGTAGTATTAAGGCAGATTTCTAATAATTGGCAGATGTGATCCGGTTTCAGTTTGGTTCTTTCATGCAGAGAAACATCCGCCAGCAGCCTCGTCCTCACCACTGAGACTGCTGCTGGGGTTGGGACAGATGTAAAGAGAGAAGTCACATCGTATGATGCCAAAGTTTCCTCAGGTTCCAATATGAGGTCTTTGATCCTCTCTACAAACCCTGTGGTGTTCTCTACGTGGTATTCTGTGTTACCAACCAACGGAGCTAAAATAGTTTTTAAATATTTGGCTACATTGTATGTAGAGGAGTCAATGCTACAAACAATGGGTCGGAGGGGGAACCCTTCTTTATGTATTTTTGGCAGGCCATAGATACATGGCGTGGCCTCTCCCGGGTATAATCTAAAATACATCTGTTTGTCTATATGTTTTCCTTTCTCTAGCTTTTGGAGACAGTCAATCATTTCTTTCTTGTATCTATTGGAAGGGTCCCTTTTTAGTTGCTCATACGTGTTAGAATCACTGATTAACCTATTTATTTTGTCTTCATAATCCAATGTGTTGAGCAGCACTGTGCATCTGCCCTTGTCTGCTGGCAAAATAGTAATATTTTTGTCTTTTTGTAGAGTAGTTAACGCCTTTCTCTCTTCTAATGTTATGTTGGACGGAGGAAGTTTGGCACTACTGAGAAGAGCTGATATTTTAATGCGTAGATCATCTGCCTCTGCATACGAAAGTTTGTTATTTTTAATAGCCGATTCAGTAGCTGTGATATAATCTATTGTAGGTATAGTTTTAGGAGTCACTGAGAAATTTAAACCTTTGGTAAGTACCGCCTTTTCTGTCTCTGAGAGATCTCTGTCTGACAAATTTTTGATCCAATTCTCCCTTGCAAACTGTTCATACCTAATTTTACGCGTGTTTACCAGTAGCTGAGATTGTTTCAGTAAAAGTAATTTTTTGAAATTTACCCTTTTGTCTCTCTTTGGTTTTGCTGTGGTGCCTCATATAACCGGATTTAGTAAATTCACACACTTCCTGATAGATTTTGTGGGTAAGATTAGTTTGTAATCGCTGATAATAAGTTTCTATTTCTGACTGTTTGTTTTTTATCTCTATGTTAAGTCTCCTAATTCGCAAATTTAGAATTTTCCTGGTATAATTTTGTTGCATTTTATCGGCTAAGTATCCGGGTTCCAGGGGTGCTTGCTTCAAGCATTTAGGAATTAACCGGCTCTGTCTACATCTAAGATTGAATCTGAGGTGGTTCTTTAAATCAGCTAATTCTGTTGCAACTTGGGGTCTGTGTAAGCTCTCAGTCGTACAGGAGTGGTCCATCGATGAGAAGGTTTCTTCAGCCGTCATACCTGGGCCTTCTCGCTGCACCGGCCTTGAATTTCACATGTCACACGCATACGTATTAAGTCCGCAAGTGCAAATGCTCTGTGTGCTCCTCGGCGGGGAACAAATGAGGTTTGTTTGTCAACGACTCTGTGCTCAGCAGAGAGGGCTGTGTGATACACAGCCATTGTTCTCAAGGAAACGACACAGGCAAGCTGCAGGCGCTGCACAGAGATGCTTCCTGTGCTTTTTTTTTTTTTTGGGGGGGGGGGGGGGGGGGGCGCCACATGGCGTTCTTAGGCCGCTACATTCACATCGTTATACAGCAATTTGAGAGATTCAAATTGGAATGGGGGAACCTGCAATCTGTGTGTGTGTGTGTGTGTGTGTGGGCTTGATGTGAGCCAACGTACGGTTTTCAAAATAAAATCCAAGAGGAATCATTATGAAAGCATAATTAACTCATTCACAAATTTATTCGGGAATTAAAAATACGACAGAGCGCCATTCCCAAATTTGTTCGCGTCTTGTTTTTCATGCTTGGGTGCCAAAAAAGTGCTGGCCATGGCCTCTGGCTATGTTTTTTATTTTCGACAATGGGGAAGCATTTCCCTTTTAACACTTTTTCCAGCTTTAGCTGTTGTTAAAGTGCTATATCAACTAATGTTTGTATGGCTTTGTATTTTGGACAGCCACCCTCATTTCAAGCTCATATAACTCCACGCCCATATAATTTAGGATTTTTTTTTCTGATAAAAGAAGAGAGTCTCGGGTTTCTAAAGCTGTATTGAATGTTTATGTAGTCCGAAAACTCAATTTTCTGTGGGTACTGGAATTCAAGTGACAATGACAAAAACCCTGGCACTGCAGTGGACACATTTTTGCACGCCTGACAGTGAATGTGTTAATGTATCACATAGCCCCCACTCCCATTAATATGATAACAGGAACAAACCAACTGAGCAAAAAAAGAAAGGCTGAACAAAATCGGGATGATGTGGTTGCACTATTGTTCACACCCTCATAACCAAGAACGGGGCTTTTCAGAAAGAACCAGTCACATTCATTTTCGAGGTCGGGCAAAACAATATTTTACTAGGCAGACGTTTATCATATGGTTTGGTAAACTAATCATGACGATGCATTATAAATCCAAGTGTGTACAAACCTGATGACTGATTTCCTCGGGGCGTATACGGGAGGAGGTTGTGAGTTTTGAAAAGTAACCTCTAAATCATAAAGTGAACAAAGTGTGACAGCCACTCAGAATTGGCGGTTCGCTGCAGCAGCGGATTTTTTTCCCGTGAGCCTGGTGGGGGATTGATGCCTCTTTGAAGGGTACATCATGTGATGACTCGAGCGCCCGGGGCCTTTCAGTCACGTTCACATTCTTAAACCACTTGATGCTCGGTGTTGAAGCTAAACTGTCAACAGATCTTGGAATAAAATAGGTGTTAGAAAGGAAGGTCACGCTGAATGTCGCACTTTTAGCAAATGCTTCCATCTGCTGGTAAGAAGTGGAATTACATTGAATTCATTTTGACATTTGTCATCACAAGCCTTTCTTTCACTTGGCTCACCAAATAAAATAAAAACAATACACTGTACAACTTCCCTCTTCCGGGCATGTGTAAAGAAGCAAACACATGATAGGGACTAGCAGGCCAATTCAATTTTGTGTGATGACATTCGATGCGCATGCCGGCTTGGTTGATGTGTTTCTGACATGCCGTAGTCGTGTGTGGCCAATAACACCTCATAGGGAGAAATCAACAAGAGAATGTACACCCCGAAAAAAACAACTGTTTATTCAACAGTGGATGGCATCTTATTTATAAGACAAGTCAGCACGACCCCTTGTGGAATCCAAAGTTATCGTTTAAATAATCATTAGAAATTCTCTCGCACATAAATAGCCTCGGCATTGCCTATTAGGAAAAAAAAAATCTGAATAACACAACTATCACACAAACTGGCACAACAAATGGGTGGGAGCGGAGCATTGGAAAGTGAGTTATCATCAACAAAACATAGTTTAAACAAAATAATTATGTACATGGGTCAATAACTAAGTTATGACTAAACCCCAACAGGGAGTTGAGACAAGGTCCAAACAATAAGAATCGCCTGGTGAAATATTTACAAGTGAGACAATGAGTGTTTTAGATCAATTATTACAGCAGTGCAGTGGAGACAATTTTACCCACTGTGGGCCATACAAATTCAAAGGGGGAAGTAAATATTTGTGGGTTTCAAGTTTTGGGAGCTTTTCCTACCAGTTCCTTTGAGGTTTTATCCGTTTTTAGCATTGCATGGCGGGCCGATGGTGTATATTAGCCCACGGGTAGCAAGTTCCCAACCGCTGATTTAAGAGGCGGTCGGTTCTTCTGCGCCGTTCATTTGAAGTGGCACGTTTTCCTCATCGTTTCCATCGTGACCCTGACAGGAGATGGGGGGAAGAAAAACAAAATAAACTGTCATCCTGTTGTTGCACAAAATTAGTTTGGTGACCACTATAAAACATATTTTTTAAATTTCTATTCATATTTCTGAAACTTCAAATTTCACACCATTCAATTTTTAAAATTAACTCATTCACTACCTTTCCCAAATGTATTCGTCAATTGAAAATATGACGTAGAGTGCCTTTCCTGAACTTGAAGTTTTGCTTTTCCTTGCGGGGGGTGCTAATAAAGCGCTGGCCAGACCTCTGGCAATGCATTTTCCCTTCCACGAGGGGGCAGCATTGCCCCCTTTCCATGTTCAGGCTTTGTTGCAGCTTGAGCCATTGTTAAAGTGCTTTATAAATCAATACGTTTGTATTGTGTACAGCCACCCCCATTTCAAGCTCAGATAACTCCAGACCCACATAACTAAGGAATTCACTTTTTTTCCTGATGAAAGAAGAGTCTTAGGTTTCTAACGCTGTATGGAATGTTTATGTAGTCCTAAAACGCAACATTCTGTGGGTCCTGGAATTTGAGTGAAAATGACAAAACCCCTGGCACTAGAGTGGACACATTTTTGCATGTCTGACAGTGAATTAGTTAAAAGTGTACTTTAATGCAGATACATTTCACTTAAAGGACAACAGACGTCTCCGCACAAGTTGTGTCCATAATTTGTAAAATGGCCTCAAATGACTTCTACTGAGCGTATTTTACAAAGATTCCACCGCACATAGCTATATTTTACGTTTTAAGACTCGCGCTGAATATTCCGGTAGTCTTGTTTTTGAGTTGGTAACGAGTACTCACCCTACGTCACGGAAGGAACGCCCCTCAGCGAGAAAGGACATACCTTGCATCACCTCAATGCATTTTGCGGTACTTTGTTTGGTCTGAAAACTTCGTGTTGATCCGTGTTGATGCCGAAATTTGGAGGAAAACACATAAATAACGCGATGGTGAATCATTGTGTGTTGCGCCAAGACTTCTACAGTGTATTTGATGTTCGCTTACAAAGCGTCCCAGGAGACAAGTTTCACGGAGCTTTGTCGCCCTCTTCTGCCTTTTTGGGTACTGTGAGTACTAAAGAGTTTGTCACTACATTTCTCTCCAGATGCATCAAAATGACCGGAATAAATTCTTTAATCGATTGCAAACATGTATGCTTTCCTCTTCAGAACTATTTGCATCATATTCATAACTGGACTAAAAATATCATACTGTGTTTTTTGGCTATTTTAGATGCTATAAAACGTTTTTCTGATGTCAGTTAGGAAACAAAAAATTGATGTCGGTTGTCCTTTAACTCTGCTTTTTCTTTGGGAGTGCGAGATAAAATGATAAAATTGTTGGTTTCCAAAACACCTAGAGTACAGAAGTACATCTTTCCCAATCACTTCCTATTTACAAAGTAAAACTCTCCACCGCCCAATTTCGACCGACATTCAGTTTCAAGACAAAATCTCACTGCAATTCAGCTTCAAAGTCGACACACAAGCGGCTTCCAACGACTCGCTACCTTTCTCATCACCGCCGTCAGCCCTTTCACCGTATCTGTCAGAGCCTTGCAGGTCTTGATGAACTGCTCGTGGTAGATGCACTTCTGCTCCTCGGCGTCCTTCAGTGTCTTTTCCGTTTGTCTCAGGGTGCTTGTCGTCTCATCCAGTTCCTTTGACAGGCACCGGTTGTCTTGTTCCAGTTGCGCTTTCACCTTGGCGTCTTCCTCTGGCATGGAATTTGGACAGGACAGGTTAAAAAGAAAGCTTAGCGGTGACGGAACGGTCAGTTTAATTAGCCGGTCAAATAATTTGACAATGTGCCAGCCCACCTATCGGAGCAGTCACAAAAATGCGCATTGGGGTGGAACTGTTTTTCGATGTAGCAAAACTCAAATTGAGGCAAACCACACTCCAGCTGGAGGTTTGGCGCAGTGTAGCTTGCCACATTATGTGACTTAAAAAACAAATTAATGCAGGCCTCAAGTATTTACCCATCTTGGCGTCCTGCACCATGAGCTTGTTTTCAATTTCTTCACGCGACTTCTCACTCTTCTCCAACTTCTGCATCAGGCAGCCAATGTCCACCATGGCGCCGTTGTACACGATCAGCGTGCTGGACCCGCTGGTTTCCGACCGTGCGCTCCACTTGGGAGCAGGGAGTAGGTCTCTGTTGCCTGATGGGAAGAAGATGCGCTTTATATGTGATTTTAGAGAATGTAACTCTTGTGCGGTTAAGTGTCGTGATGCACTTGCTCACCTAAGGGATTCTCAATTTGGGCTTCAGCAGGGGGGAAATCGGGCTCTTCCTTTGGCCTGTCAGTTAGCTTTCGGTAATAGCACGACTCTCTCACCACCGGCTTGTTCAACAATTTCTTTATCTGAAAAAAAAAAAAAAAAAAAGGGGGGGGGGGGGGGGGGGAGGATCAGGATGACGTGTTCGCGGCAGCCAAACAGACATGATGATTATTTTTTTGGGTCACCTGGGCGCGCGAAAGGTGCAGTCCAAGTGTGTACAAGATTTCCTCCAAGTCTTTCTCCAGTAAGTAGCCCCAGTGACTTTGATCAAAGTAAACAAACGCCATTAACAGCTCCTTGTTGTGCGTGATCATCTGTTTCTTGTCCTGCTGGTTAAAAAAATATATATTATACCTTCACTGAAATAGTTGTTGATACTTTATTAAAAACAGCTGGTCACGGTTGGCTTTAAAGAGTGAAAATTTTGCATCCAGACCCACCAATAATGAAGCAATGTACCTTGTCCTTTAAATTCTTGTCTTTTGGCGATTTACGATCATCTTTGCGATCTCTTCTGTCCCTGTCGTCGTCACCATCCTTGTCTTAAAAAAAAGATTGGAACCTTTGAATCTAATGAGTGTGAGGTCCTAAGTTTAAAGGAATTCAACAGGAATAAAAGCCTCAGAGACAGTGGAAATGGAATCCATCACAAGTTCAGAGTGGTGCATGATTTCTCATCAATGGCCAGAATTTTGAGCTAGATATTCAAATAGTGGGCAGCGTGTCGATGTGAAGAAAAAGCCGCATTTACCAACGTCGTCGTCATCATCTTCATCTTCAGCCTCCATGGGGTCGTATTCGTCCACGCTGCCATCGTCGTCATTCTCATCCTCGTCACGCGACTCCTCCTTTTTCACCACCTTGTCGTTGCCCTGCTTGCGTACAAAATCGAAAGGGTGTTGTTAATGACAAACACAAATCATTTATATGAATACTGGGTTCACGTGACGCACCTTCCGCCTCTCAACCTCGTCATCTTCCCTTGATCTCTTTGCTGCCGGCTCATCTCCTTCGTCCTCTTTCTCCTTCTTTATTTCCCTCTTTTCCAGCTCCTTTTTCTCGACTTCTTTTTTGACCTTCTTCTCCTTCTTTTCATCCTTGACGGGGATGGCAGCAAGGGCTTTGTAAATGCGGTAACCGAAATCCCTCTGCAACATCTCATTGAACAGCTCGGCGAAGAGGGACACCTGGAAGGCGGGATTACTGCAGATCAACCAACAATAAATACGCTGTGTCTGATCGGCTGGTATTTGCCGAGGCGGGGAGGCTGAGCCCTGCTGCGGACAGTAAAAATTAATTTATGCGCACCCCAAATATATTTATAATTACCCGCGGTGTTGTGTAATAATTGTTTTGTTGTTGTTTTGAGTTTTAGATGGTGCCGCGAGAGTGCCTCCCTTTACAGCAGCTCCTCGATTTTGTTTTTCTACTTATTCTTTTTCCTTTTCTCTTCCTTTCATAACTTTGCTCTCGTGAATTAGGAATTGTTCCAATGAGAGACAAATAAGTTTTATCATACTTGAGTATGATTATTATTATTATTATTATCATCATATTGACTGAAACCCAACATGCTGCTTACCACCAAGTTATCTGCAGATGGAGTTTCAATAATAATAGGGGCCATAGTCGAGTGGTTAACACGGCAGCTTTACAGTAGAAACGTCGCGGGTTCGCATTCAGCTGTAGCCTCCCTGTGTGGAGTTTGCATGGTCTCCCCAAGCCCGTGTGGGTTTTCTGCGGGTCCTCCGGTTTCCTCCCAAATTCCGAAAACATTCATGGCAGGCAGATTGAACACTCCAAATTGTCCCTAGGTGTGAGCGACTGTTGTTATGTCTTGTGCCTTGCGATTGGCTGGCAACCTATTCAGAATTTCCCCCGCCTTGTGCCCTAAGACGGTAGGCTGCGGCACCCCCCGCGACCCTCATGAGGAATAAACGGTACGGAAAATGGATGGATGGATAATACCTGTAATAATACATTGTATTTTTAAGTTTTAGACATGCTTTGGCCTAAGACAAAACAACAAACAGAAAAGGCATATAGAGGAATACTCATGGGTTCACCAGAAAGACAATAGCTCATGATTCTCACCTCAAAAGAGGTCTCTTTATTGTCCTCCAGCCTATAGTCCAACAGCACACTGAGTGACATCACGCTGCAGTCAAACTTGCCATTCTTGGCAGCCCAATTGGGGTGAACGAGGATGGTGGGCTCATCTGGGAGGACGTAACGCCGTTCTCGGCGCTGGCGCTCGAGCTCCTCTTGCCTCTTTCTCTCCTCATCCTGCGAGAGAGAAGGACAGCGTTTTAGCACCCCAAGATTCTGATCACGACTTGGTGCGGCAAAGAGGTGAAACGCCACGGGTACCTCTTTGTCCTCCTCAGTGCGGAGCGGCTCTTCTTCCTCAGGAAGTTTGATTTCTGGCTTCTCTGGTTCTTTGGACTCCTCCAGCTGTTCCTCCACCTTCAGCTGCTTGGTGAGTCGGGCGATCAGCTGCGACTTTAAGCCCTTGGAGCTCAGAGCGCGACAATCCAGCTCTTTGCGCAGGTCGTTGACCTGCGGGGCGGCGTTGCAAAAGTCAAGGAGTGAGGAAATAAATTTATCTGACAAGCAAGCTTTAAGATTTAAAACAAGAAACCCCTTTACCAAGTAACGGGGGGGAGGGGAGGTTGTACCAGTCCACCCGTTGCAGCAGTCACAAAAACAAGTGCGCCGAATGAGGTGGAACTGGGCTTCGATTTTGCAAAGCTCAAATTGAGTCAGACCACGGTCCAGCTGGAGATTTGACTCAGAGTGTAGCTTGCAAATACAAATTATCAGACAATGATATAGTATTTATTGATGTTTGAGAGTATTTACAATCTCTAACCATAATTGTGCATTCAACATCTCAGTGGCAATTACAGATTTGTATTTAGTTTCGTGGCTTCAATGCATTATAGGACTTGGAGAATCCACCCGAGCCCCTGTATTTTAAAACCCCAGCGGGAAACCTTTTTCCAAGAAGGAAAATAAATCTGGGTCATCAAGCGGTTTAAATAGATTTGAATAAACTGTTCTGAGATTGGAATAGCTATAACGTTGACTGGTAAAATTGACTCAAAATAACACCTTGCATTATTGCAACAGGTTATCGGAAAAAAAAACAAAATATTTCACCCAGTAGATATGTGACAGTATTTCAAATGAAAGGAATGACCACTTCAACATTACCTTCATCGATTTTGGATCGAGTTTAGTCCAGTGAGTAGGAGTGCAGACATCTTTAAATTCTTCCCCATCCTTCTCCTCTTCCTCCTTGAGAGACAATCGGCGAGAAGGAGCGAGGGAAGAAGAAGGGACAGGACAAAATTAGCACGCCACATCTGAGTGAGCGTTCAAGTTGATTCGTGCAAGATCACAAATCCTCTCCCCAAAAAAAAGTATCATTCTAGTGAGCTCAACTGTGCTTTATATCCACTGCTACTGAGGGGTACACAGGGAAGCTCTCTAGCTCTTTAACAAACAGCTGCCAATCAATCTGTGGAACACACACACATAAAATCACACACAAAAAAAACTAAAAAAAAAAAAAAAAGATTAAAAAATGAGGCAATCGCTGTACCATCAAGAGAGTTTGTGTCCAGGAGTGAGGGTGAGGGCGGCCCTAACAACTACTGGCTTTGCCAATTATGGGGGATTTAAGGAACTACACGAGATGTTCATTCAACTTCCCCAGAAGCATCAAACTCTACATGTAGTTCAAATGAAAATTAAAAATTAAATAAATAAATAGAAAAGCCGACAAGGAAAGACAAGGAATACTCGACTTGGGGGCAAGGCTCCCATTTCCCAATCAAAATGGGTTTGAGAAATTATATAAAAATAAGAAATTTCTACAACAGACACATTACCGGCATGCAACTGACTCAACAGATTCCAGCAGTTATCTACTTCCACATGCCAGCATTAAAAAAGGGGGAGGGGGCTACCACTGCTTGAAAATTTAAATCATCCCAGATTAAGAGAACGCCGTTTGGAATTGCCAGCAAAGAGCAGAATGAAATGAACACAATTAGACCCAGATTAGCAGCAAATGAGACAAGCTGGAAGCTGCCTTACCAGTTGCAAAAGGGGAGCGTACACAAGCACAAACTAGTCTCACTGCTTCCACTGTGTGTGTCTGCTGGATGTGTGGGAATGTGTTTGGGGAGGAAGGGGGTGCAGAGTGCTGATGGTGGAGGAGAGGAGAAGAGGAAAGGGGACAGGTGGGGAGGGGGGGCAGAGGACGGCTAGGTGAGTCTGGCTGTGGAGTCGTAAACTCCGTGTACTTGTGTTTTGCGTGTGGTGTAAGGTGCGGGCGTGTGTGTGTGTCTTATTTTGTTAAGTCCTGTGCCTTCCTGTGAGAAGCGGAAATGAGAAGAGAAGGGATTAGCGGTTCAGTGCCTGTTCTCCATCCGCCTCCTTTCGCTCGGCCAACAGCTTCTCAGCCAGCTGCTCCCGGAGTCGCCGCGACAGCGCCTCCCACTCTGAGCGGGTAGGAAGACAATGCCAAACATCCGGAAGAAACAAAACCACTGTCTCCACATGAGCGGGAACTGTCCGCCCCTTGTGTGTCTCCTCCGGCCGGTGATAGCGAATCTCTGCAAAACGATACCTGTCGCAAAGGAAGAGGGTGCATTGGAAAGAAACATTCTGGTCAGGGCAAAGCACAACAGGCAGGCCTGGCTAGCTACCCGTGCCTTCACTCACACTTGCCCATTGGTGTCACCAAAGGACCCTATAAATCAATAGTGACCCTCCCAACCCCCTTCCCTACACACACAAAACACACAGAAGGACCCGGTCTGCTGCTTTCCAACGGTTGCCACGGTGAAGGGAGCCGGTTTGAGAAGGTTGACAAACAAAATATACCCCTTCCCCCACCTTATCAAGCTTTGAAACACTTCAATGTTCATATGAAAAAAATAGGAAAGACAGTTCAATAAATATGGAATATTTTGACAGAGAGAACAGAGGAACACAAGGATAAAACAAAAGTGGAGGCGGCGTCATCCGGTCGCCGCAGTCCAGTGCGTTGTGGTTGGTTTGCCACCGCGGTGAAATGTGTTTTTTGATAATAAAGAGCGTGTGACAGAAAGAGCGAGCCAAGACACAATAACGGTACAATGACAGTATCAAATAGACAATAATGCAAACAGGAAGGATAGTTGATGACTTATTAGTTTAACACTTGTTAAAGAAACAAAAAGAATGACAAATGAGGAGGAGCGCCCTTACCACTGAGTGCACAGACTAAGATCTATGCCTGTGAGTGCCTTGCAACAGCGTATCGCTGTCTTTATGAGAACTGAGGGATCCTTCTCTGGCTCCTCTCCATCCAGAGAGGGAGACCAGTGGCCACCGATGGCCATGGCCTCATCTTTGCCTCTCATGCCCACTAAAAACTGAAGGCGGAGTCGGGGCGGGGTGGTACAGAGGTGAGGCAAATGGTAAATGTTAGACATCTCATAGAATCCATTCCGAACTGGATTCGCTGATGTAATTCCGTTTCCTATGGGACAATGTCAGCTGAACCGATTAGGTAATGAAAAGAGCGACGGGTACCTTGATAAGTCTTGCGGGATGCTGGAAGGAGTCTCTGACCTCCTGGGAATCTTCGGCAAGGGCGCATGACTTGTGATATAACTCCTCTAAACTTGGGTTAGCCAGAAGCATCACCTGGTTAAGAAAAGTCCGATGTGAGCTTCATTTCAGGCTTTTTTAACCCTTATTTTAAAATGACGAGGAAGAGTGATGAAGAGCGGACAATGAATGGCTCAGTGAGAAAGATACCACACAGTAGTGATGAAAAACAATGTTCGTTTTGTTCTTGTGTGCGCTGTCCAGCACAGCACACCACAAACATAACACGGGACAAAACAAAACTGTTGATAAAATGCCAAATATTTAGCCTATCTTCTCTATCTTCCATGGCAGGAAACGCTTATGAATGTTTTTTGTTTTCGTCAGGTTCTCCTGTTTGGTTGACATGCATTAAAAAAAAAAAAAAAAAAAAAAAAAAAAAAAAAAAAGAAAGAAAAAGACCACCGGAAGTGCAATCTGACCAAAACAGAAACATGACTTTTCTTTGCAAGCACTGCAGGCTCAAAACGGGAAGACTGTGTAGGGGTGTTTGGGAAAGAATTAAAATGACAGCAAAAATACTTTGAGCTTTTGTGACATCCCAGCAGAAATATGACACTTTTCACGCACTTTGTTAAAAAAAATATATATAGTATGATAAAGATATTTCAGATCGATCTGATGACAGTTAAATCCTCATCATGTGTCTTGTTATGGTCGACAATAATATCATAGAAAACTTTTTATGAGGGTATAAGTGGAAATACGGAGAAAATCGCAAGAAGTGATTTTTTGCTGTTAAGACACACAAGGTAAACCCAAAAAGTCAACCACTTCAAGAAATCTGATGAAAACAATCAAAAAGATTTTGTCAGAAAGAAATGTGGTCGGAGTTGACCTTTTTCTTTGTTTTTGTGAATTATTGACTTCTCCAATTCCATTTTTCTTGAATTAAAAACAAATGAACTATTATAAACTAGCATCGGTTTGCGTTCCTCACACTGCCTAAAATGCCAAGTGAGGGAGGGGGGCAGGAGGAGTGTTGTGACGCAGTGAAGAAGCCTACCTTGGCGCTGTAGGTGTGGTTGGCGTCGGGCGGATCCAGCACTGCTGTACTTTTGACAAAGGGATCCACCTCCTTGTGCAATATGTGAAAGTTGCACGCATTGCTGAACTGAAAGGATCGCGTCAGGGGGAAGGCGTCCACCCAGGTGAAAGCCGCACCAAAAAAGTCGCTGGGAATGTACAGACTCTGATAGCGCCGCCTCAGCTCCATCATGTCACAGCTCGAACTGGAGGGGAGCAAAAAAGAGGCGCATGTTACGGCTTACGTGCTCATGCCAACCCCCGAACGAACCAACGCAACCGGTGTTTGACTCACGTGTCCAAGCTGAATTTGGAAAACTGAACCGTGTAGCGTGGGACTACCCTGCGAGGGCGCCGCGGCGAGCGCTCTCGTCTCGGGGAGCGCTCCCGGGAACGTTTGCGCGCGGGTGAGCGTTCTCTCGAACGTCTGCGCTCGCGCTCTCTGTCTCGGCTGGAAACGTTGACAAGGGGAGACGTTAAAAAAAAAGGGAAATAGGCAAATGGATAGCACTTAACAGTCCTGCTCATTACTTTCGGGTGGCAGAAAGCAAGTGAAAATAGCTTTTAAACAAGGGAAGCCCATAAGTCATTACATTAAAGCACAGGAGTCAAAGTCAAGGCCCGGGGTCCAAATGTGGCCCACCACATGATTTAATTCGGCCCAAGAAAGCAAATGAAGCATGTCAAATGCCGCGCCGCGAGAGTGGCTGCCTTTCCAGCAGCTCATGTATTTCTTTTTTCTACTTTCATTCCTTTCATCACTTTGCTGCTGTGAAATGTAAATTTCTCCACTGTGAGACTAATAAAGGCAAATGCAATCCAATTCGAATACCATGATGCTTGCTAAAGTCCGAACCAAAATTTCAAATGTTTCCATGTAAACCACAATAGCAGTCATTATTTATCAATTCAAATTTGAAAAGTAGTTATTCATTAATTTGTTGTGCGTTCTGTATGTACTATGTGGAGGATATTAAAACATACTAATGGTTTCCCCAAATTCATAACGTCCCTCGAGAGGAAACTGTAACTACAATGCGGCCCTCTACAAAAAATGAGTTTGACACCTCTGCATTAAATAGTACATTTGAGTGTGAAGCGCTCTTCTGCCATCAGGAAGTACGAGTGACATCACGGGTGCATGCAGGGCGCTCAACCAAAATGACCTGCGGTCCTCTTTACTGCGGAGGATGAGCTCAGGAGGGCGATCGTTGCGAGGAGGGAAGCGAGGGGGAGGCTCGATCCGTCTGACGGGTTGTGATTGCGGCATGAGTCTCACCGGGGGCTGAAGAAGACCCCCTGCAAACACATCGAGGGAACAATGTCATACTGACTTCGGCAGATTGAAGGACACATTTGGACTTTAGTTTTTTTTTAACCTTTGGGAGGAGGCAGCAGAGGCTGCGGCGGGTTTTGGAGGAGGGGGCCGAGGGAGGCGGCCGACAGCTGGGCCTGCAGTAGGGACGGAGGAGTCGGAGGCGGAACACTGAATGTGGTCGGAGGAGGGAGCGACTGGAGGATGGGGGGAGCCTTCATCAGGTTGGGGGGCGGAGGATGGTTCTAGGAAAAAAAGGAGATGAATAAAACTTGATCAAAACTACTATATAAATCAATATGAATAGTAATGAATAACTTGATCAAGTATTTGATCAGTTTATACAGCCACACGGAAGACGTATAAAATTTGAGGAACGTTTCACCAATGAGTGAGGAGGGTTGATTTTTCATTCTATGTCTCTCCTTTTGAGTTTCCAACGAGAAAATATCAAAACTTAAATTCGGCATCTCCTCAGAATTTTAAACAAACAGGTGTTGAAATCGGCCGTTTAACTTTGTTCGTAGCTTAATGATAATAATAATGAAAAAAAAAAGTTTGAGACTGTTGACTTCAGATAAGGAGCCAGGGGGCCCAAGTCTACAGGATGAGATATAAATGGGCCACTGGGACCTAACAGTCTGTCTTCTTTTCATTGAAGTTCAAAGACATTTTGTGCCATCCAGGTTTTGATTTCCTCCAGGCAGGCTAAAAGCGGCCTTAATAAGAAACAGTTTTTTTGCTCAGTGAGACATATATCTGACAGTCATCTACATAGCAGTGGAAGGAAATATTATGTTTCCAATACGAGAAAATCCAATGCAAGTAGTTACAGTAGTGAAAACAGCATAGGCCCCAAAATTCAGCCCTGTGGAACACCACGTGATGAGTCTATGATAAGGAGCTAGAAAGAGATTTGGGGTTAAACTGCCAAAACTAAATCTGTTGAGAAGAGATCTGGCATGATGGCTGGCATTCAAACAAAAAAATTGAATCAAATAATCAAGAAAGCAGAAGAAGAGTATCCAGCAGATGACGGAGAGTGGGTGATGAGGCATATGCGGTTACATTTTGTCTGCTGTCCGCTCCAGGGTGCATGTCAGAGTAGCGCAGCTGTATCGTTGGCTCATTATAGAGGCCGCCCAACTGTGGGGAAGCTTGAGGTAAAGGCTGAGGCTGCTGCTGATGCTGGGGAGAGAATGAGAACACAACGGTCACTCAGCGGCGGAAACCTGTATAGAACAATGTCATTTGGGGAGAAAATTGATCGCAGTTGAAAGGAAGGCGTCTTCAAACAAGTCTGAAGATCATTGTGGATGTACAAACTGTGAATACGCTCACCGACTGGTTTGCGAGCTGAGGTAACGTCTGGATGCGCTGGGCGTTCCACTTGAAGGGCAGGTTGGCGTTGTATACGGCCTCCACCAGCACCCTGTCACCCACTTGCGGCGTCTTCCCTTTAACGGCGCTAGAAGAAGGAAAACGACAATGGAAATTATGTTGAGAAGAGAGAGAAACAGCTTGAAGTGACAAGATCCCGTCTCCTTATTTGGATACAGTAAAGGCTCGTTATATCGATATCGGTTATATTCATAATAATGCTTATTACGATACTATTTTCATTTCCCGGCAAATTTCTAGTCTTTTTATGTATTAGTTCCATTTAGTACGATACATGGTTATTACGATAATCGGGTTACTACGGTGCCCTTTTCATCTCCCGCCGGCTCTTTTGCTATGTTTATATCAATACAAAAGCAGCCTAAGGTGAATCGGTATTTCCTTAGGGGCTTCTATACAGTATCACCATTATCGAAATCTGTATTGGTCGGAGCGTTGGTCATGTGATAAGCTTCCGTGTCTCGCGCAGTGTAGCAGACGCCATTTTCTACCATTTTCAACCATGGCGAAACGAAATAATTGTGACCTCGGAACAAAATACAAGGCAATCGTGACTGTTGAGGAGAATCCAACAAGGAGCAATTCCTCCATTGCAAAAGAATTCAACGTGCCGCAAAATACGTTATCAACGTGGTTGAAGAGTAAGGATAAAATAAAGACGGTATATGAAGCGTTGGACTTCGGACCTGGATCAAAGAGGATAACGTCACAATACTGAAATCTTCTTATACAGTATACAGTTGTTTGACACCAATTTCAACCATGGGGAAACGTAAGAATGGTGATATCCGAACAAGGCAATCGTGGCTGTGGAGGACAATCCAACAAGCAAGTGCCTCATCGCGAAATAGTTCGACGTGCCGCAGAATACTTCATCAACGTAAGTAATGTAAACGTTGCAGTTTTCGTTTTCCATACATGTATTTAATTGTGTTTGATTCAAATATCTTTATCGCTTGCAATAATCATTGTTTTTCATATGTTTGTACATGCTGGCGTCCGTGGTTTCTCTCGTGTGTACAATGTCAACAATGTCGAGTGATACTCTGAGTCACGATTGCAAGAGTGCGTTCTAAAAATAATAAATGACGTTTTTATTTAATGCATATTTATTTTTCACTTCACTACAGTACAAAAGCATGCTGGATACGCAATCCATGAACCAATGAGAAAATTACATGCCATATCAAAGATCCCCCATTTATTGCCCCCGCTTCATGCAGTACGGCGCAGGATCGTATGTCGATAGTACGGTTATATATTATATGTTGTATTATATATATATTTTTTTTTTTCTGACTCCCAAGAATATCGATATAACGAGACTTTACTGTAATTGTTTAGCGATAACACCCGCGCTAACACCTGAGCTGAAAGAAGACGTCTTCATCCACAAAGCCAAAGGTGTCGTGGAGCTTGTTGACAACGCCTGTGAAGACGCGCTGCTTCTGCGGCTGCTGTTGGTGGCTGGAGCGCGGCGTCGGGTACGACACGGTGATTTGGGCCGTCTGCTGGGGATTGGAGAGGCTGAGGCTCGTGGGCAAAGCCACTGGCGGCTGGGGGGAGGGAGGGCAAGAAGTGTTTGAGCATTTCTGGTTGCCACCAAATGGTTGTTGGATTGCGGCATCTTACCTGGGATAGCAGTGCCGGTTGAGGCTGTGGAAGCTGGGACAAGAACCAAAGAATGGATTTAGGATTTCCCAGATACAGTAAAGTCTTGTTATATCGATATTGGTTATATCGATAGTACCGCTTATTACAATACTATTTCCATGAACGCAAGGAGAAAATTACATGCGCGCAGGGTCGGATATATCAATAGTCCCGGTTATATCGATATTTTTTCAGACTCCCGAGAATATCGATATGACGAGACTTTACTGTATTTAGGATGGTATCACACAAAAAAATTGTTTAAAAAAAATGGTTGTGACATTGTGATTTCTGGATTTTTCTTTTTAGTTTATCTCTCACAGTTCAGACCCCTTCATGATTTCTACGTGGGATAAATAGCAAAGTAGCAGGCCATTCAAATACTTATTTTCTTCACTGTATATATATATAGAGAGAGAGAGATAGAGAGAGAGAGAGAAAGAGAGAGAGAGAGAGAAAGAGGGAGAGAGGAGAGAGAGAGAGAGAGAGAGAGAGAGAGAGAGAGAGAGAGAGAGAGAGAGAGAGAGAGAGAGAGAGAGAGAGAGAGAGAGAGAGAGAGAGAGAGAGAGAGAGAGAGAGAGAGAGAGAGAGAGAGAGAGAGATTTTTCTGTTTTGCTGCAAAGCATCACAGGACATACAACATTTCAGGTAATAAACTACACTCTCCACGTTCAAACAGCACTCCAAACATGGAGAACTTAGTATCTAGGCCAGGGAACGCTTCGGAATGCACTCCGAGGCTTGAGGCAACTGAATGTACCACTTGTACTTGTTCAATGAATTGTCTCTTCAGTGTGCTGAGTGTAAGAGAAAGAGCATGTTTCACCTGATGAGGCACACTGTACAATGGCTGTTGCGGGGATTGCTGTGGGGGTGGCTGTTGCTGTTGATATTGTTGGAGGGCTGAATTGATCTGCGACTACAGACACACACGCAGCCGATAAGACACAAGTGCGCCGTTTGTCACGGGGATGCTACCTGCTTCCTGTGCCATGACTGACCTGCTGCAGTGCTGCGGCAGCTGCGGCTGCCGCCGCCGCCTGCTGCTGCAAGGCGGCCGTCTGTTGAGACAGCTGATAAGAGGCGGCAGATTGGTTGCTGAGAGAGGCGGCGGCCAAGGCCGACTGCTGGGAGTAGACGGCGGGAGACGCTCCCAGGAGGGAAGGCTGCTGCACACCAAGAGCTGCGGGAAGATGGTAGCAAAGGAAAACTTCAGGAGTCAAGGCACGCACAAATGTCATTGGTGTTTTTGGGATGCAATAATTCATTATTGAACACTTATGCTGCGTTTGACAGCATCCTTTATTGCCCACTGCCCAAAGAATAGAATGCTGTAACACTTTCCAAAAAATAAAATGAAGCCATTAAAGTTTTTATTGAAAATTATAGAGTAAGTGTATTCCATTTTCCATTTCATGTATTACTGTGATGATTCAATTTGTTTTCAATTCTTCTTCTTTTCCTTTCGGCTTTTCCCTTCAAGGGGTCGCCACAGCAAATCAGTGTCCTGGACTATTCATTGTTCAGACTTAGTGTTATCTTGATGCCACCACCCAAAAAAATCTGAACTTTCTTATTTTTTATATAACTGTACCAAATATGACCTAAACCATGACCTACAAACCAAGGTAGTGCTGACTTGTCCTTTTTTTGGCCGGGAGGGGGGGGTCCCTAATTTCGGTGTTTACTTGAAGTTTAATTTTATCACGGTTCAAAATGTGTTTTTGGTAAGTTCCAGTTTGTCTAGATTGTTGTATCAAATGTAAAATTAGAGGGGACAAATTATGGCAAGTTTACTTTTTAATTACCTTTACACTTTTTGACAAAATAGCATAAAATTAAACAACCAATCATATTTTTTCTTATGTGCCCATTTTCTGAATAACGGTCTAAGCGAGCAATATACGTTGTGACTGTCCATGTTACTGCTCATGCTGTACTTGTCACATTTCCATCACACGAACGACTTTCCAACCCTGATACTTCTGTCGTGGTAAATGCTTGAGACATCACCAATCATGTTTCCAGCTTAGGAGTTTTGAGCTTTTTTAGGTATTACCGGCAAAAAATAACGTTTATTATACTTACAGTGCAAGTTGATGTCAAGAGCCTGGGCAGTGTGTGCCGTGTGGCCGGGCTGGGATACTGCCGTGGCGGCAAATTGAGTTGCCCAGGGCGGATTTTTCTGTCCCCCGAATTGGGCCATGACTCACTTTTATGAAAGCTTGTCTCCACTCGCCGGCTTATAACTTTAGGAGGAAAAAATATCAACAAAAATGCAATGAATGAAAGCAAGCATAATCACAAGACCCCACAAAAGGTGTGTCAACTAAGTACGGGTATAACCACATAGCATAACCCGCCAGCACACGCGGCTTGTGGGAAGATTGACCTGGGCGTTTTTAGACAGAAAGCAAACAACTACCACGAACAACGTGAGCACGTGGGCCAAGGACAACTTCACAATGTGCGCGCGACACAATCCCACCTTTAATTTGACAGAAAACGTAAAAAGAAATGAACGCTAATCACTTAACACAGCCTTTGAAACGCTTTAATATAACATTCGTTCCTCCCGCTAAACGACCAAAAGGTGGACAATAGACGTTGCTTTCCCATAGCTAGCTGACGTGTTAGCATATTACACTTGCTATTAATATAACTGTGTGATTTAAATCGCCCCTGCTAACTAGCAAGTCCTGAAAGCTATCGGTTCTGTTTGCAGTAGGCTAACGCACACTGTATCAATTTAATTTTGTCCATACAAAAACTAATTCTTGTGTTTAAATAACCGCGAGGGTATGATGGAAGTGTGTGACTCTTTCAAACTACATTTAAAGTTCTGTAACACGATCATTTGGACTACCGTTACGCGGATGGCGAGGAAGCAATTAGCATTAGCTTCGTGGTCGGTGTAGCCTCGTGCAGATTTGTTGTGGAGGCCTCAGCTAACGTTTTGCTGACATTAGCAGCTGACTCGTTGTCACTCACACACGTTATAACGGGAACATGGCTACTAGCAAAATAAGTCCTTTTAACATGTCGCGATAAGTAAGCAGCACAAATAGTGAGGTTGTTGGCTTTTTTGTTTTTTTTACGTTTCATCGTAGCTTGACTAACCTCTGTCCACTGCAGCCGGCCGTCGAGAAGTGGAAACCGGAGGGTGAAACTAGTGATGTGTCGTTCGCGAACGAATTGGCTGTTAGACCCGGCTCACACACACATACTCATACACGTACACAAAAATGGTAGTATACTTCTTTTTCCGAAATAGGAAGAACGGGCAGAAGTACAAAAGAGCACCAAATGCGTAAGTGTGTAATCAACTATTCTCACGTCTGTGTAAGCTCTCAGTCGTACAGGAGTGGTCCATCGATGAAAAGGTTTCTTCAGCCGTCATCTGTACTTCTTTGAAGGTGTCGCTCCTATTCCGAAAAGCTTCGTCAGCGAACTAAAATTTAGCTGTTAGCTCTGGCCCTATATGTGTCCCTAATGTCCAGAGGTGACTGTGCCAGGCCTCTGCTTTGATAGGTCCTTGCTCTAAGGTTGGGGATAGGGGGGCAGAGGACTATTCCCTGAAGCCAATTTGATTACTTCTTTTGTCTTGACTGATTATGGTCTATGACTGGCCCTGATTGCCCCATTCGCCCTGGTATTACCTCATCAGCATGACTAAGCCTACGTGGTAACGATCGTAGGACTGTTGTAAGTACGATCCAAATTGAATCAGAATCAGAAAACCTTTATTCGTCCCACAATGGGGAAATTTGCAACCTCAGACCACCATGGCGGTTTAGTGAAGGGTTTTGCTGTTTTGTAAAAATAGTTTATTTTACTCCACTTTCAATCCATCTATTTTCTATATTTTTTAACCTCACTGTCGTCATATGAGTGGTTGCTAGCATTTAGATGCAAATGTACTGCAAATTGAGGCCCACTAGGATTATCCCTGCAATGTTGAGTGTTTTTTGAGCATTTGTTTAGTTTCCCCAATGTATTGCTCTTTACTATCATCATTTTTACAATGTGTCGAATAAACTACATTACTTTGTTTTTCATTTGGCAGCCCATCTTTTGGATGCACTAATTTTTGTCTAAGGGGTCAAAGGAAGAGATTCAGGCCACGGATGTTAAGACCCGAAAGCTCCGAACCGAAAGCTTTTGTGGTTTCCGACGTTGCTACCTGGGGACATTAATGACAAATGCCTGGGTAACGTGAAGCCAGAGTTCCCCCCAGCCACGTAGACGCGGTTCGTCTACCGCGATATGCCTGATTTTATGACTGTACTGTACTACAATACTGAATGTCTGTGTCACTGCATCGTTAGCACTGTTGCAACCTCATTTCAATAAATCATTATGCTCTAAATTTGAGGGTAAATTTTAATCGTAAGGGTTGGGGGCTTTAATAATGGATGTAATTGTGATTCGATGACCAGTATGTGTTCTTTTTAGTTAGAATACTCCCACATCACTTCTTTAATTCATATTTTCACAATAGATCATCTGTTTAATATATCAAGCATTTATTACACAATCGTTATTCAACAAATGCAAAAAAAAAAAACAACAGTATACAGTGAAAATAAAATGTATTGCAATGCATGGACACAAATTGCTAAAGTACAATTAGCTGTGTTCTTTTTATTTAGAATACTCCCACGTCACTTCTTTAATTCATATTTTCCCAATAGATCATCTGTTTAATAAGTCAAGCATGTATTACACAATCATTATTCAACAAATGCAAAAAAAACCTCCAAAAATACAGTATACAGTGAAAATAAATACAGCAAGACATTTGAAGCCAGCACAGGCACAACTTCACAAAATGGACTATTTTTTTGTGGGTAGAATAGGCAAACGATAAATTTTCACACCACATTAGTTTCGTTACCGGAAAGGCATGCTATTTCTGTGAAGAAAAGTGACAATGATTATTTTATCCGTAGCTAGCAGGCACAGATAAACACACAGGAACAGCCCTTCTTCGTTCCTCTCCTTTCTTTTCTTGAAAATCAACCAGTGCATTTGTCAATCAACTTGATGACTACTCTTGTAATTTGCGTTCCAGCTCTGAGAAAACCTTTGCGTTGACTTCGTCGACTTCATCTTCCACCTGTCCAGAGAATGAGAACAGTAGAATTTAAAACGGTGCTTGAAACTACAGGACTCTATATCCTGCATTTCATCGATAAACCTGGGTTCATGGAGAATAGCTCTTGAATAGCATCCTGTTGTTTTAACTGAAGGAGCCAAAAATTGAACACAATAGCTACCTGCTCCACCGATGTAACTTCTGGAATATAGAACTGCATCATGTTCTGAATGCCGTTCTTAAGGGTCACCGTGGAGCTGGGGCATCCTGTGCAGGAACCCACCAGCTTCAGCTGCACCGTGCCGTCCACAAAGCCCTTGAAGATCACGTCACCACCATCCTCCTGAACTGTCGGTCTGCAGGGATTGGGATGAGAAAGAGAGATGTTAATGTTGTGATGCCTGCTGCGGTCAAATAAATGTTTCTGAGGTATCAAATGGACATGGCTGCTCATTTTAATATGACCAGAACAATTCATTACACCAAGCGTTTTTTAGTCCGAAAACTCGTATAAATCAATACATGACTAGTGGACAGCATTACTCTAAACCAGCCATGGGCAAACTACGGCCCGCGGGCCACATACGGCCCGTTAGGCTTTTTAATCCGGCCCGACGAACCTGCCCAAATTGTAGTAAAAACAGCGTCTGAAACTCATGACAAAAAGTTAGCGGGACAACAGGGCAGATAACTGAGAAGTTGCCTGCCCCATCTTTCCCAACCTGAAGCACAATGAGACAACTAATCACATTAAAAAACATTGTCAACATTGTACCTACTACAAATGCTACCTTGCTTAATTTACGGTAAATGTGCATGGCTTGATTTTGCTGCAGTAGTCGATTGTCATTGTGGTGCACAATGCAACGTTTGCATTGCTTCCTACGAGCCACTCAGCCCCTTTCATGAGTCTCACGTACACTTTACAGTCACGGTTTAATGTAAATGTACGTTTTGTAGCGTCACATATGTTGTTAGCTTCTATTGAATCTTTCTTCTGGGCTGAGGTTCTGTGCATCTATTTTGGAAAATGATATGCAATTGCACGACTTTATAACGCTTGCGAAAGTCCGGAAGAAAGCAGCATGCTTCTGATTGGCTGCCGTGCCGAGTATGCAAATTTCACTGCAGGTTGCCTATGTCTTTGTGCTCGGCGACGGTACACGTGTATTGTTTGCGCGTGAAGGCGAGGGCGTCAGTGAGGAGTTTGTTGAGCGCGCGGTCAGGACAAACCATCTATGATTTGGCGGAATTTAACACAAGTAGGTATTATTGAGCTTGAATATTTCGTTGTGGAATAATATGTTTTGAATGTTGAAAGTGATTCCATTTTTCAATAAATGTTGATTTCTTTAACTTTGCCCCTTCAATGAAAACCTATTAAAAACAGACGCAATCTTGATGAATCACAGTGCATGTTATTTTAATCTATTTCCATTTCCTCCTCAAAGTATCTGCGAAATAGTATGTAAACGCCATATTCCTTGAGACAAATTTATTAACTGATCATGGATATTTTTCACATTTGAAAGACAGTTAATAAATTGGGTTCTTACTGTGCTATGAGGTTTGTACACACTACATTTAAAGGACAACCGGAACCATTTTTTTGTGTTTCCCACTGACATTATAAAAACGTTTTATAGCATCTATAATACCCAAAACAGGCAGGCTGATATTTTTAGTTAAATGAAAAACACCAGTAAAAATGACTTCAAAATGAATCCGGAAATGGCCAGTTTCAGAAGGTCCCACCCCTTTGTTCGTGACGTCACGCCATGACGTCTTGCCTTGCTCGAGAATCAAAACAATGGCTTCAGATTCGGAGAAGATGTTTTCTTGTTACTCATCCAGTTATGAATATGATTCAAATAGTTCTGAAGAGGAAAGCATAAATGTTTGCAAATGATTCAAGGAGTCCTCCCATATCAATTCGAGCCGCCAATGACAGCAATGTAGCACCCAGAAAATGCAGAAGATTGCACCCAAGCTCCGTTGGTAATGGGCTGATTTGTCAGCTGGGAATGTGTCAGCGAATATCAAATAGTTGTCTTGGTGCAACACACGATTCACCATGGCGTTATTTATGTGTTTTCCTTCTAATTTCGCCATCAACACGAAATTTTCAGACCAAACAAAGTACCCAAAATGCATTGTGTGTCGCTTTCTCGGTCAGGGGCGGTCCAAACGTGACGTCACATGGGGATCGTCATCAACTCGAAAACAAGACTTAGTGAATATACAGCACAAGTCTTAGAACGTAAACTATAGCTATATGCTGTGGAATCTTTGTAAAATACGCTCAGTCAAAGTCATTTGAAGTGATTTTATAAATTATGGACATAACTTGTCGGGAGGCGTCGGTTGTCCTTTAATGCTTTAGGTTTAGTATTTCCGGCCCAAACACTCCCTCCAAATGCTCCTGGCCCGGCCCCTCTGTCAAATTTTAGAACCCAGTGCGGCCCGCGAGTCAAAAAGTTTGCCCACCCCTGCTCTAAACACATATTGATACATAATATAATCTACATTTACCTGATTCTGGTGTCAAGAAGTTCCTTAATCATCAACACCACTTCGTCATCATCTTCAGAGACACCTACATGTCACAAAATCGACATTTGAATAATTTCTCGAGCTCGCTCCTCCTCAGTTCTCTGAAACTCACTACTTTCTGGGTGCACGTCTCCTGTTGTGATGGGGTCACCGCTCTCAAAGAATTTCGCCATAGCCTCCAGGGCACTGTGTTTGATATTTGTCCACTCCAAGTCCTCATCTATCTGTTAAGGACACCCTAAGTTTATGAAGGTTCTAAATATGGACAGTATATATTGGGGCCTGGTATACGGGTTTCATAAATGTGTTTTTCTTCAGCATTGTTTTTCAGTTTCTTATTTTAGCAGGGTAAATGATATCCCCTGTTTTTCATTCAAAACGTACTTTTGTGACGGTGATGAAGTCTGGGCCAAAGAACACACTTTTCACTCCTTCGATTTCAAACAGGTCCCTGTAGAAATCATGAATGTTGTTGTCATTGTTGCGTTATTGATTATTCTACCAAACTTGATTCATTCAGAAATGGTACCAGAAGACCACGAGTTGGTCAGGCCAATATAAAACAGGAAACTACAAGACTTTAAAAAGGAGATAATGAATCCAAACCGAGCTAAAGATGAACACTCTGTTGAACTATGAGAGGGAAAATCCAGTGTCCCGCTTCCCAAAACCGGCTTATCTGGAAGAAACTTCAAGCTTCTTGGGTTTGGGGTATCTTCAGTCAGGATGGAAACCTGTCGTACTACGAACGAACAAAAACATGCGTAAAATAAGCTTAAAGTTAAGAAAATGGCCGCCAGCGGTCAAACAACTCACTTGGGACGTGTGTGCTTCTGTTGCAGGGTTTAAAAAGGACTTTCCTGCTTACGTGCGTATGGTAGGGAAGTCCAATTCGTTCTGGAAACCTATGAGAAATTACAAACGTGCATTAATATACAACATTTCTCAAACGGACATGTTTGTTTTGATGCGCGCTGTTAGCAGTTAGCTCACGTATGCAATTTCAATCTGATGTAATTTAACCCTGAACGAGTATGGCAAAACACCAAATGAAGCCACGGGCGCTATTATAATTACTAGCTAGAATACGTGATGACTACACAAAGTGAAACTAAACGTTTCAATTTCAAAAACTGCTTCATAGAAGCAGCTCGCTAATGAATTAGCTCAGCTCGTTCGTGGAATACACATTGCTTGATACAATTGTCACGCCTCACGTATCAATTGTTCAGCGGATTATAAAATGTAGTTTCGAAGGAGTTCACACCGAATAAGGGTGGTATTTCTCGAAATCCGTAGCAATGGACAGAAAGTCTGTCTCATGTGCGCCGCCATCTTAACTGTTTTGAAAAGTACGTTGGTGACGCCACCAATCTCCTCCAATGACCTCATAATCAGAATAATTTCACGACAGATCGCGGCTAATTTTATTCGATTTATTTTTTTTTATAACAAATAGTTATGATATTTCTGTTTTAGACATATTCTAAATGTGATTTTTGATCCGACATTGAAAATTGAATATTGCAATTGAGTATTGTAAATTAAATATGTTAAGTAAAGTTATTAAAATAAATAGCAGTGACGCATTAAAAGACGTGTTTTGATTTTAAAATAATGATTATATCAACGTCATTGACGGATTTGTTTGTGTTTGATGTTTTACAATTGTGAGTTATTCATCTAGAGCCCTCTGGCCGTCAGCAGCTGTTGATTTTTAAGGTACCCTCAAAAGTGATTGCAGTGATTTGTTCCGAAAATCACTTGAGTATATATGTTTGCAATATGAGCTGAAAATATGTAAGAATTGAGAACATTTTGGGACAGAATTGTTGAGGTATAGCATGAAACTTTTTTCACCAATTCAATTGTCGTGTAATTGTTGTTTGGGGTACAGCTGAAACTAACCCCAAGTACGTATTTGAGCTTTCCGGTATTATTTGGCTCACCTCGACAAGATAAACACTGAGAATTAGCACTCCAAGCGACGCTAGCCTGCTCGTGCTGTAACGTGTTAAACTCCTGCCCTGCATGTCACGTGGAAAAACCAACACAGGATGCAAAAAGAATGAGTCATTGATGACACAAGCCAGCAGCAGGGCGAAGGGCCAGCCCTGCTAATTGCTACGTTAACCTAATATTGGCACGTATCATTTAATCGTCGAGTAAAATGCTTGGGTGATCTAGTATACTTTACTGAAAACAAAAACAAAAGTAAAACATTTACTAAGTGTGTGGAAAGAACATTAACCAATTAACTTAATTGGAATGGAAAAATGCTTTTAGTTTGAAGGTGATTCATCTTCAACAAACATGAAATGACCCTGAACTGAATAATGACACCCACAAAAATAACACACAAAAGATAATGACTATCAAAAAATGAACAGAACAGCGAGTGATTCCTTGAGAACAAACAGGTAATTCCAAACCACGTCCCGCATCACGTTTGTTCTGTAGCAGAGGCGAGGTGTGTCAGAGGGGGTGGAGACGAATACGCAAAACAGAAGCTGACGTCTCATACTTGATCAGAAAGATGTCGGTATAAGCTCGACAGCGGGAGCCCCAACTGACAGCGAGGAAAGCGACAGAAGGGAATATTTCACGTCAACTTTTTTTCTGTCACTTTCTGAGACATGAAGCTCTGGGTGTTCTTCCCTGTGGCCCTCTCGCTGACATCCTTCATCGGAACGTGGGCTGTGTAAGTACACTTGAGATGCCGGCTTTCTGTCGGTGTATCTGCTGTTTCCAATTGCCATGCCTTTCATGACAATGCAAATAGTCATGTTTGGAATTGTCACATTACTACATGTTCGAAATATGCATACATTATACACTGTAGGTGGGACAAAAAATGTAAATATTGCATTAAAAATTGTGCTGAACAATTAATCCAATTCAAATCGACAACATCAGTTGTTCTGTTGTCAGGGTAAATTTGATGTACATTAGAATATATTTTATTTTATTTATTTAGTGCCAAATAATGTTGAGTGGTTTGGGGAAAAAAATCAAAATCACAATATTGAAGGGGCAATGTGGCATCAGGATTTGATTTTACTTCTCATTCAATGATATTGAATTTAATTTAATATTTTTTATTCTGATTAATGGACAGGTTTCAATATCAAGGTGGGCCAAATCTGGCCCGCTACATCATTTTATGTGGTAAATTAAACAGTGCAACTTCCATGGCAATTGGTAAAATATGAATAAAAATGTCTACTGTCCAATGAAGTAAATAAGACAGACATTGTAAACATGTTCTTGTTGCCAAACACCTCATTGCAGTAACGAATACATAAGTGTGATTAACAACTATTCTTGATTTATAATTTTTATTTTCTTTTTTTTAAATGATATCAGTCATAATGACCCTCCAAGGAAAGTGGTCACTGAAACGAGACCCCTGATGACAATTGGTTTGACATCCTTGACTGAATGTAACATGATGCTCATTCGGGGCAATTCAATATATTTAGTGCACCCCCCCCCCTCATTGCTTTCTTTAACTTTTACTCATCATTGTTTTTAATGTGTCCATATTTTTGTCGCATAATTCCAGATATGGCTTGGCGTACTCGAAACGACACGTGTGTTCGCTCACAGACTGGTGAGTTTGATTTCACTGCCACCACGACAAAAACATTAATAAAAATAATAATTTGAAAAAAAAAATTCCCTCCTCGCTTAGGTGGGGGGAGAATTTTTGCACTGTCAATCACACCACTGAGTGCTGTAAAGTGCCCACCATAAGGTAACAACAATACTGTACAGTATATCAAATTGTATCGTGTATTATTATGTCAGCTGAATTGAAAGTGACGAAAAAACGAAACTTGCAGCACAAGTGGAACCAATGTCCCGGAGAATTCACTTTTCACAGCGACCATCAACGCTGGCTCCTTTCTGTGTGAGTTTACCGATTCTAAACTTGACGCAATACTCAATGCGGTGCACCTGGAAAGCAATCACAGTGCTTTTACTTTGTCCACGATGAACTTGTAGTCTTATTTCGAGATGTCAAAAGCAACACACAAGACGTGCCGATGACAACCTGAGGAAAAGACGAAAATTCAAGTAAAAAAAAAAAAAAAAAAAACTGAGAAAGAGTCAGAACCCTTTCATGTAAAAATAATTAAAACCTGTAATATGATAAGATATCCACTGGAGAAACCTCTGTCCCTGAAAAGGTTCAAATAGACTTAAATAGAACAAAACATACCAAAACCCCAACTCGAGATGTTTGTGCAAGGGCTGACTAACACCTAAAGTAAAGTGCATTATCCACCCACAAATACACGGTATGATAAGTTAAAAATGAAAATTATTGGCGAAATGAATAAATAAATGGCCAATAAATAAATAAATACTCAAATGGTCAGCACGCCAGCTTCACAGTGCAGAGGTTGTGAGTTCGAGTCGTGCTCTGGCCTCCCTGTGTGGAGTTTGCATGTTCTCCCTGGGCCCGCGTGGGTTTTCTCCAGGTCCTCTGGTTTCCTCCTACATTCCAAAAACATGCATTGCAGGCTATGAACGCTCCAAATTGTCCCTCGGTGTAAGTGTTGATGGTGTTTGTCTCTGTGTGCCCTGCGATTGGCTGGCAACCAATTCAGGATGTCCTCCAGATAGTACCCGAAGACTGCTCGGATAGGCTCCAGCACCCTCCGCTACTGGAATGAGGATAAAGCGGTCTGGAAAATAAAATAAAATAATAAACAAAAATAAAATAAAATGTAACATAGCATAGCATAGCATAGCATAGCATAGCATAGCATAGCATAGCATAGTAGAGTAAAATAATGCCAAAAGTGAAACACCAAAAGAAATGATAATACGACACATTAAAAACCGAATTCCATGGCTGAATCAAGTCAGTCTAATTTCGGGCTAATTTCTCCATTTTTTCTTCCCCCAGAGCCACAAAATAATATGTTACGGCCACAGCTGAGCGAGAATTATTTTTTGGTGTGTGCCACCATTTACTTTGGCCCAAATGAGGATTTTTGCAGCTACAAATCGTATCTTATGCGCACAATATACTAAGTCATTCCTGGACCCAAATGAGTATTCTGTGGTCACAACTAGTATTTTAGTGTACATGATAGTTATTTCATAACCACAAATGAGTCCTTTTTTTCTGTGCATAATACCTCCTGTATGGCCACAAATTAATGTTTCCCAGGCACCAATGACCTTTTGGCGTCCACGTTATTAGTATTCTATTTCATCGCCACAATAACCTATTTTCTTTGTCTTATATTTGGCCCTGTGTACTTTCCAGATGCACGGTATACTGAAAAAGAAAAACACTGTTGATCTGAATATCTACTTTTGTAGTTTTGCTCTTCTCCATATTCCACCATGCCCACATCCTGGAAAAAAGCGGGCACCTTGCGACTTTGAGCAGATTTGCGCTGGCCTTTGGCGTGGTGGCCTCCATGGGATCATTCGCCGCCGGAAACTGTAACGTAAGTTTTGGAGCATATCTGCGAGCGATTGAGCAAGCCTGATAACGTCATTCACCACACAAATGCGTTTGTTCGGTTCTCCCGTGTGTCAGGACATGCCGTCATTTCTGAGCCGCAGTATGTCACCAGGCTTGTTTTGCACAGTAAAAAGTGCACAGTGGATAGACAGGAAATACAGCGCTCTTAAAATATTTTTTGTTTCATCCCTGCTTTACAAGCAGGAAGGTCGACAACGATGACAAATTGTGGAACGATGCACTTGTGACAATACTGGTTATTCATGCTACGTTTCACAACAAATATTCTTAGGTGATAGTAAGCATTCAAGTAAGATTGCAGGATTAATACCAACTACACGATAGCAGTGGAAACAGATAGCCACGCACGTGTGTTATGTGTAATAATGATGCAATAATATAGTCACGAGTTTCTGAGAAATATTTCCTCGCCATATTTAATTACCGTTATGTATGTTCATAACACACAATCCATAAATTCACACGGACAACTACGGCGTAGTCACAGAATAATGTACAGAGAACATTTTAATAACATGGCTACAAATTCTGAAACGTCCTGTTTCTGCCTGTTTAATTATCCAGTACAGCACAGGTGCCAAAGTCAAGGCCTGGGGGCCAAATCTGGCCCGCCACATAATTTTATTCGGCCTGCAAAAGTACTGAAAATCATGCATGTCAAGTGCAATGATGCTTTCTAAAGTCCGAACCAAAATTTCAAGTTGTATGTAAACCACAATAACAGTCATTATTCTTGACTTCCGATTTGAAAAGTAGTTATTGTTTAATGTGTTGTGTGTTCTGTATGTAATACGTGGAGGAGATTCTAATGGTTTCCCCAAATTCATAACGGCCCTCGAGAGGAAGCCGTTACGACAACGTGGCCCGCGGCAACAAATGAGTTTGACACATCTGCAGTACAGTAACAGAAGGTACAGATCAGAATCACAAAATTCTCATTACAAATTTACATTAAAACTTAATTAAAACTTTATTCTATATTCATGTATTACTAATTACATGACAGCGGGAATAATATGTATGTCATAATGTAATCAATGACATGGAGTAACATGGCAATCAGTGCTATGCCAAATCATTGGATGCTATACAAGTATTACCATGGCACCATCTTTTTCTTGAGGCCAAATAATTGCAGATGTACTAACTCATTCACTGCCAAACGTGCAAAAATGTGGCCAGTCCAGTGCCAGGGTTGTTGTCATTTTCATTCAAATTCCAGAACCCACAGAATATTGAGCTTTAGGAGTACATAAATATTCAATGCAGCATAAGAAACCATCTTTCATCAGAAATAAATAGTTCATTCCTAAATGATATGGGTCTGGGGTTATCTGAGCTTGAAATGAGGGCGGCTGTCCAAACTACAATGCAATTCACACATATTGGTTTATATAGCGCTTTAACAACAGCTGAAGCTAATTTCGGGAATGGCAGTGAATGAGTTAAACTGCGTCTTATGAAGTGCTTTGCCGCCATCTTGTACTGTCTCTTGGCCAGGTGTGTCAATGTCTTTTTTTGCCCGGGCCACATTGAAGTCACGCTTTTCTCTAAAGGATCGTTCTGGATTTGGGGAAAGCATTAGAATGCTTCATCTCCTCCACATATTACATCTAGAACACAACAAATGAATGAATAACTAGTTTTCAAATCTGAAGTCAACTTTAGATCTTTAGAAAGCATCCTGGCACTTGACATGCTTGATTTGCTCTAGCGGGCCGAATAAAATGATGTGGCGGGCCAGATTTGGCCCCAGTGCCTTTACTTTGACACATGTGCTCTAGGCTGTTCCAAGTCTTTTTTGGTGTGAAGGGCATTAAATACTATTGCATTAAATTCTAGTCATAATGCTCTTGGGTTACTATACTGTGTTGTTTGTTTTTCACTGCCATCAGCCTGGGTACCTGACCCTGCTGCACCACGTGGGGGCAGGAGTGAGCTTCGTGTGCATTTGCTGCTACACGGTCCTGCTTTGCGCTCTGACTGGTCGATATCTGCTGACAGGATATGAGAGATTACTCTACCCGCTGCGCATTGTGTCTACGGTGCAACAGATCATCCTGACTATCTGCTGTATCCTTTTTTTTAATTGTTTTTATTAGTGATTTACATACCTGTGAACCTGTACATTTTTCCCATACAAAGTACGTTTATTATGCATTTTAAGACGTGTGCGACGGACAAGAAAATCTGTACGGAAAAACGCAAATTTGTCAATTATGGGTACCATCCGGTATACACCGACTATCACGAAACGGCAAATCAATCAATCAAGTCAAACGAGTACGCCGCGGGAGCCTCTATCTCGGTATCGTTTTTTTCGTTGCAAACGAAGCGAGCGGTTTGATGCTACTGTACATCTGCCGCCTGGGGATTTCCCAGTGCATCATTCCGATCACACGTCAACAAAGCGAAAGCAGAGAAGAGCAGCAGCCCACATTACAACATCACTTTGAAATTTCTTTGAATGCAATAATCAAGTTGCAATGGCCGATACCTGAATTAAAACGCCATACGTTAAATGGAAGAGGCAAGCATCACTAAGAGTGGGAATAAAGAGGAGCAAATCTCAGGACGAAACGAGGGATAAGGGATTAATACTAAACTTTGAAGAAAGGTGTGGAATAATCGTATTGTGTTGCTTGCAAAAAAGACGTGAAAGTAGCTGCCTCCGGTTTCTCTGATTTAGAGACGCATTTTGATACAAAGAGCCACGCCAAAAACGTAGAAAAAAATATGGTGTCAGATTATTTTGTATTTTGTCAGGGAAAATACGACAATTTGTGAGGGCATGGAGCCATGGAGGTTGACAGGTATGGATTCTTCAAGTGTGAAGTGTGTGGAGAGTTGGGTGCATTCAGGTGCGCTCAGTTTGTTCGAGAACTGATTTGTGGTTGTAAACCGAGGCATAAAAAATCTACAATTTTTGGTCGAGAACTGAGACGTACGAAAACCAAAGTCTGACTGTATTAAATATTTATCTTGTATAACACTGCTAGGTTTTAATGATGGTCGCGCTTGGATGGCCAAATATTTTTTGAAGTGGAACTTTGGTGTAAAAGATTGGAGAAGCACTACTTGCGACAATGTAATGGAGTCATTTCATGGTGTTGGAACAGGATGTGTGCAGGGCTGACCAACTCTGGTTTGTATTTTGTCAGGGAAAATACGACAGTTTGTGAGGGCATGGAGCCATGGAGGTTGACAGGTATGAATTCTTCAAGAAGATTTAAAGAAATGTTCTACTTTTTTTCAAAATATATTTTTTTCAAAGAGGATGACAACTTTCTCTGTAAAATAAATAATTGAAAATACGTTTTCCTCAAAATGACATGTAGAATGAAAAAAATACTACGTTTTTAATGAGGAAAAAAATGTCAGAAAAAAATTGTATGGCATATTTTTGAAGAAACCAACACATTTTTCCCCCTCGAAAATAGAACAGGAATATTATGTGCATAAAAGGGAAACACACATTTTCTTACAATTATATAAAAGGTGAAAAAAAATCACTGCTTCGCACCCCCTCCAAAAATCTTTAAAAAAATGTCAAACAATAAAATGCTAATTATTTACTGCCCCAAAATATATTTTCCTATTAATTATCAGGAAAAGAAAAGCTTTTAATTTCACAAACCAGATATCAAAAATAATTATGTTTAATCCAATCCAATACAAAACAATACAATACAATACAATGCAATATACTGTATGTATCCTAATCTATATAGCGCTTTCACAACAGCTGCAGGTGTAAAAAAAGCACTTCACATAATAGTCAACACAAAGCAAAATACAGTGATACCTCTGTTTATGAAACCCTTGGCTTACGAACTTTTCGGTTTACGAACGTTACATTTATAAAACATTTACCTTGGCATACAAACTAATTTTCGGGATACACACGGAGCTGCCACAATGAGTGATGTGTCGTTCGCGAACAAGCCCATTCTCCTAACAAGAAAATGGTGGCAGATTGTTTTATCCTCTATTCCCCAGCCCCAGTCGTCGGTTAAAGCCACGTGATTGGTCAAGAACGCAGCAGTAAGGGGCTGGGGTTTACAGACAGAGAGAGAGGAGTGAGGCCGTTCTCCCAAAAACAAAATGGCGTCTTTGGTTAAAGCCACGTGATTGGTCAAGAACGCAGCAATGGAAGGTGCGGGGGGGGGGGGGGGTAAATATTAAAGCGACAGGCAGACGACAGAGAGAGTGATAAAACACACAAGAAAGGGAGACGACAGAGCATGAAACAAAAAAACTAAAGTGAAAATAAAACAAAAGTGAAATGGTGAGAAAATGGATAGAAAAAGTGAAATTTGGACTTGTTTCAACTTTGATAGTTCAAAAGCAGAGTGTAGACTGGAAGGTTAAAATATCCCATCAATCAGGTTCCACAAATAACACGCACAAGCCATCTGTACACTTGATGCAAAAAGCTATCAACCCAGCTAAACAGATCACAATTGATGAAGAACTAGATACAATTATCACAAAGAAAGCACCTACAAGGGATCATTCCTCAAGATGGTGAAAGAAGAAGGCTACGTTCCTTATCAAGTGTGTAATGCTGATGAAACCGGCCACTCCATTCCATCAAGCCATCGACCATCACAAAGGTAAATAAAATGACTTTATTATACAGTGCAGTTTATTTCTTTAATTATAATACCATAGCACATTTATTATACATATAATAATGTATATTTTGTGTAGTCTTAAGGCTTAGAAAATTAGAAAGTAGAAAATTAGGTTTTATCAGGACCTGGGAACGGATTATTCTCATTTTAATGGTTTCTTATGGGAAATATTTTTTTGGGATACACACTTTTCAGCTTACACGCTGTCTGGGAACCACTTAAGTTCGTAAAAGCCAATGTATCACTGTAATAAGCACAACAGGAACATAAAAACATGGACATCTTACATTTTTTATTTTCGTAAACGTGTCTATTTTTAAAAGTCAAATAAACTCTTCACCAGTATTTTTGAGAAAATCTGGCAGTAATATATGTTTCTTGAATTCCAAGCCTGAATCCTTGTTAATCTTTAACACCAAGCCTCACTCAGACGCGTTCTGCTTCGCCCACCATGACTACTACTACGTGCACATGTCAGCTGTTTTTGAGTGGATCCTCAGCGCCAACCTGGAGCTTTTTGAACTCAGCTACGTCGCAGAATTCAGTTTCTTCTCCGCATACATGCTGTCCAATCTGTACAGCCCGCGCGCGGAGGAGAGGCCGTTCATGTTGGTCTGACGGACGTACAATTAGAACCACAAGAAGGCTGCACGGGTCCAACCGGAGAACTGGTAGACAGAACTTTGAATATATGAAGACTTTCTGATGGCTGACTATTGATGTCCATATTCATTCATGACTAAACTCGCACTGTGAAGATGACTCATTTTGCATTGACGTCTTTCATCCCTCGGATGTTAAAACTGAAAAAAAGAACTACTAAAGCCCTGGGTTGCTAGGATGCTAACATACACCATTCTTAATAGTGGATGTCATCATTCTCATCAAGGTGTGGATGAAAACCTGGACGACGTCCATGTTATGGAACCAAACGCCCAATGTATTACGAGTGACAGAAAATTGTTCTGTAAAGGATAAGTCATTCAATACGACGTGTTCAATGACACCTTGAGAGTGATCCGTTACTCCTTTTTTTAGATTGGAGTTTCTAACGGGCTGGTTTTGCATTTTAGCTTGTCTGCAAATATTTTAGATAGAAGTGACAATGAGTGAGGTTTGGGAGCTAGTGAACAAGTAAGAAAAAAAAAATCTTCCGGTTGTTTACTGCCACTTCTAGCATAATGCAAACTGCCAGCGGCAGGCTAATGAAGCGAGCATTAATGTTAGGTCATTACAGCGCTTTCAGCAACTGATATTGGAGCATAAATAGTGCAGACAGATATAACAATACTCACAGGCATCCGCTCTTTATCCTCCGCAAAGAATCACTCACCTTACTGTGACTTGCTGAGGAAGTGAAGACCAATGTCTATTCATTTGAATCAAAATACGTTTGAATTGATTAATTTTCTAATAAGTGCTGGAGTCAATGTCTGCAGTCTTTGGGCAGTTCAAATATACCCTGAACTGAATCAGGTTCCAGGACACACATAGGCGAACAACCACTCATACTTAAAATAACACCTCAGGACAATTTAGAGCAGGGGTGCTCACACTTAGCATGGAAGTAGCATGGAAGCTACTTTTGACATGACCAAGTCAAAATGAGCTACCCATTATATTTATTGATAAATACATTGAGGATTCTCATCCACGTGTTTGTATACTTTTTGGCGTTATAGTATTAGATTATGAAGTGAACAACACTCTGCCTTGAAGTTTGTATTTTTTCAGTGTCAAGTGCAGATTTGTATAGTTTTCTGAATTAATATTCCCCCAAAGGTATCAGTGTTGCATGTCAGTTTTATTTAAATAGTCTACTATTTGACACGCAGGTACATATGCAGGTAACATCAGTTAAGACCGTGTTCCGTTCCGACAAAACGGAAATCAAAATCCATTCAAAATGGCCTACGAGACGTTTACATGACAGGATATTATACGATGTCAATCTGTTGTTTTTCTATTGAATACTGTTATATACCAAAATGTTGACAGTTCATTTATAAATTGTATAACTTTTAGTGTCATTTTATATTTCGTATTATCGATTTTTATTGTGTAACTGTACCTGTACAGTTCATGTATACACGTTAAGACTTACCTTTTCGGGTTGTTTTTATTTTATATTTCATATCGATTTTTTTACTGTGTAACTTTACCTGTAATGTATACAAAACGGTTTACTGTACAGTTTATTTATAAATGTTATACTTACCCTGCTCTCCTGCTAACGGCCAAAAAACGTCGCCCGACACACACGCTCGGATTCATGCGGACGCCGAAGAAAAAAAGTTCTCCCAATTGCCCTGTCGACGGCCTGACTCCGCGCTCACGCGCGGCCCGACGCGCCCGACCGCCGAACTCGCCGCGAAGCAGAATGAACTGCCTCAAAGAGGCGGCCGCGCCCGACGCCGGCCAGGATGCAATGGCAGCCACAATGCTACATATGGTCATTTGGCAGCGATATAAAAAAATGTTCTTTCTCTCTGTGCTCCGACAAATAAACATCCTACTTGTTCGATCTAAACAAGGACCATCTCAAGTCTTTATTCTCACAAATGCATCGCGAACACGCTGCAGACCTCAACAGCGTTGCCGGGCTGCCACCTCGTAATGGTGCCAGGTGGCGTAGAATTAAAAAGGGTCTGGTGGTCATAAGTATGCCTTGGACTGAGCATAAAGACAATGACCGGCTGCTGGTACTTCAAAGACAATACATGACAGCACGTGCTTTTAATGCAAAGCATTTCACCTTTACTTGAAGAAGGTAATATACATCCTGGGTGGAACAGATAAAGATACACTATGCTAAGGGCAGGGAAAAAAATAGATCATTCACAATATTTTTTTCAGGTTGCATCAAGAGAGAGAGAAATAAAGATGGCAAGTGTCATTATCTACAATTTGTTAGCGAGAGAACAGTGAAAATTATACACAGAAAAAAATGGGGCCATCTTTACTGTATGGTACACTGTAAAAAATGTCCTCCGAGAATGCAGTGGTCCAGATTTTCACCCTAAAAATCATTCGCTGTCAACTGCAAGGCATACATTATAAATACACGTAAAGAGGGCAAAAGGGAGGAAACAAAGAACAAAACAAATACTACAAGCGATAATCTACAATTCCAGCATAGCTGAAAAAAATAAGTGGCCTTAAAAATCCAAACCACTGGGGAGCGTGGCCACAGTTGCTTTGTTTGTTTTCTCTTTCCATAAACCAAAAATATTGTAGATTCTTCTCGATGGCCTTAGAATTATTGTGTCACACGTGAGGGAATAAGTCAAGTTAAAATTGCTCTTCAACTATTTCAGGTGCATACAGTTTCCCCATCCATTGGAAAAAAATACTGGTTATTTTATTTTTTTGCTCTGTTGCAAAGTGAAATTAAACAGTGGTGCATTTGTTTGTTTTTTTTTCGTGAAAGGGAACAACGCTGTATCGTCGTTGACTCAGACTCAAAATATTAACATAATGAAGATGACGGTTTGAGCTCGCAATTGTTGTTAAAATCTGAAAGCGGTACGTCGGCGTGGCGACGGTTGAGGGCGTTTTCAAATGGAGTACATGTTCTTAGTGGTGGAGCCGCTCTTGCTGGACGTGTCGTTGTGCGACTGGTAGCCCAGCATGGCTTTGCTGGGGATGCTCAGAAGGTCCTTGTACGTTTCTCTGCCGAGGAGAGAAAACTGAAGAATCAGGCCCAGGCCATTGTCTTTAATTTCCCGTCAGTGTGTATAAAACAACAAAATAATACATGAAGGGGTGAAAAAAGTAATTGGCAACATTTGGTTTAGCCCCAACGCAATACAATTCATAAAATGCAGAATATACACGAGTCCAAAAAAAGCTTTGGAGCCCTCTGGTGGCAGCTTAGTGGTGTTCTGTTTAGTTGATGACAAAATAATGTTTCTGCATCTTTGCCTGCACAGCGACAACAAATTATCTGAATAATCGACGTCGTCCAATTCTAAACACTTCATACTGTTTGTGTAGACTGTTTAGACAACTATTTGTTGACCAATTCGTGTTGACTCTTTTTTCCGATGACGACCTTTCCGTTTGACAGAATTCCTTATGAGAGAAGACTTGCGACAGTCTAGCTAGCTATGAAGCTAGCTACCTAGCTATCTTACTAGCTGGTTGGCTAGCTGTCTGGCTAGCCATTGTTTCACTATTTAGCTGGCTAGGTATCTATCTATTAGCAGCTGTATGCCGTGACTGTAAAGTGACCTTGAGTTTTGAAAGTTACTTATAAATGAAATGTATTATTATTGTATCTATTAGCTAGCTTTCTATCTATTTGAGTTACTTCCGGGTTGGATGAACGCTCTTGCGTGTGGCTGCCGCTGCTCACCCACAGAAATAAACTTATCCTCCGACTGTAAAGTGACCTTGAGAGTTTTGAAAGGCGCTTATAAATGGAATGTATTTATATATATCTGCCCTTATACAGTACCTTGCAAAAGTATTCAGCCTCCTTGAATCCTGCGATCTTTCGCCACATTTCAGGCTTCAAACATAAAGATATGAAATTTATTCTTTTTTAATTACAGTAAAGTCTCGTTATATCGATATTCAAGGGAGTCCGAAAAAATATCGATATAACCGGGACTATCGATATATCTGACCCTGTTTGCATGTAATTTTCTCCGTGCGTGCATAGAAATAGTATCGATATAATCGACTATCGATATATCCGATATCGATATAACGAGACTTTACTGTAATTAAACTTTAACAAAGAAAAAAATGGAAAAGTGGAGCGTGCAATATTATTCTGCCCCGTTGCGTTAATACTTTGTAGCGCCACCTTTTCCTCCAACTATAGCTGCAAGTCGCTTGGGGTATGTTTCTATCAGTTTTGCACATGGAGAGACTGACATTCTTGCCCATTCATTCTTCCTTGCAAAACAGCTCGAGCTCCGTGAGGTTGGATGGAGAGTGTTTGTGAACAGCAGTCTTGAAATTCTCAATTGGATTCAGGTCTGGACTTTGACTTGGCCATTCTAACACTTGGATACGTTTATTTTTGAACCATTCCATTGTAGATTTGGCTTTATGTTTTGGATCATTGTCCTGTTGGAAGATAAATCTCCGTCCCAGTCTCAGGTCTTATTCAGATACCGACAGGTTTTCTTCCAGAATGTTCCTGTATTTAGCTCATCCATCTTCCCTGTCCCTGCTGAAGAAAAGCAGGCCCAAACCATGATGCTGCCACCGCCATGTTTGACAGTGGGGATGGTGTGTTCAGGGTGATGAGCTGTGTTGATTTTACGCCAAACGTATCGTTTTGCATTTTGCCCAAAAAGTTCAATTTTTCTTTCATCTGACCAGAGAACCTTCTTCCACATGTTTGGTGTGTCTCCCACGTGGCTTGTGGCAAACTTTAAATGAGACCTTTTATGGATATCTTTGAGAAATGGCTTTTTTCCGGCCACTCTTCCATAAAGGCCAGATTTGTGCAATGTACGATTGATTGTTTTCCTATGGACAGACTCGCCCACCTCAGCTGTAGATCTCTGCAGTTCATCCAGAGTGATCATGGGCCTGTTGGCTGCATCTCTGATCCTTGTTTGAGAAGAAAGTTTGGAGGGTCTGTAGTCTGATCCTCCTTCCATTTCAATATTATGGCTTGCACGATGCTCCTTGAGATGTTGAAAGCTTGGGAAATCATTTTGTATCCAAATACGGCTTTAAACTCCTCCACAACAGTATCTCGGACCTGCCTTGTGTGTTCTTGGTTTTCATGATGCTCTCTGCACTTCATACACAAGCCTGGGACTATCACAGAGCAGGTGAATTTATACGGAGACTTAATTACATACAGGTGGATTCTATATATCATCAGTCAGTCAGTTAGGACAACATTGGCTCATTCAGAGATCCCCACTGAACTTCTGGAGTGAGTTTGCTGCACTGAAAGTCAAGGGGGCCGAATAATATTGCACGCCCCACTTTGCAGTTTTTTATTTGTTAAAAAAGTTTACATTATCCAATAAATGTCATTCCAATTCACGATTAATTCCCACTTTTTGATTCTTGACAAAAACAATTTCATATCTTTATGTTTGAAGCCTGAAATGTGGCGAAAGGTTGCAAGATTCAAGGGGTACGAATACTTTTGCAAGGCACTGTAAATGCTTACAATTCCTGTATAAATGTTGTAGTACACCGTACATTATTTAAAATGAGAGGAAGAAAAAAACGCAAACAGAAATGCAGACAGCTTAACGCTATGCACACGCTATGCTTTTATCAATATGACCATACACAGTGATAAAAAAACACGATAGGGGATTACTTTTGCTGGTTTGCCGTGACGATCAGCGGCAGTAGCATTGTCGTTGGCTACCAGCAGTTGAGACCGACTGGATTTCAGCCATAATGGTCTATTGTAAGATCGGTTCACAATTTAATATTTTTTTTCCCATATAAAAGTTGAAGTACGCCGCACATTATTTGAAATGATAAAATATTAATATATGGGGAACACATACAAGTTGACAGGCATGATTATGGATACCGGAATCTCACAAGAGAAAGAAAACTAATCATAGAAAAAAATAAACAAATAAGACATTCATGAAATGAAGTTTTACAAAAAATGGAACGACGGCTTCTTCAAATCACCACAAACAAACAAATAAATAAATTGGCGCAGAGACCTTAAATTTCGTTTCCGTTGCTTATCGTCATTTTGGTGATATTTAGCAAACTAAATAAATTGGGGTAAGTTTGAGGTTTTTTTTAAATACGAATTTTCATGACATCCAATAAGCTTGATCGAGAAGGACATGGAGATGAAGCGTCTGTCAAAAGAAACAAAAGCAAGGAGCTCACCCAATCTTCATGATGGCCTCCCGGTTTTGGCAGTTGCCGGTCCAGATGGCTATTTTGTCCGCTTTGTGTCTGACGTTGACCACGGCTCCGCACACGTCCTCGCTCGCCTCGTCAAATGACTCGCCCACCAAACACAGAAGCTGCGGAAACGCACGCGTCATCAGAAACACACGCGACGCATACATTGGGATGCAGTTGTTCGTTCCATTTTTTTTTACGGATGCCGAATTGATTTGTGTTGTTTTTTTGAGGCAATTGACCGCGAAGACATCACAACATGTGGCCATGCAACATGTAACCTCATCACACGCTTAGCCCAAATGTCAGGAAATCTAAACGTCGCTCGGCGCGCCGCTCTCACCGTCTCCATCCAGTAGCGGTCGAGGTCGTTCTGCCGCTGCATTTTATTGAGGGTCATAAGCCACCGCCCTCCCAGGTTGTTGCGGTCGTCCTCCCACATGGGCTTGATGCCATCCTGCAACGTTCGCACACGCGTCTCAGCGCCTGCTGTCGCAAAAGCGGCAGATTTTAAGGCTTGTTCGCGGGGAGGCGAGTACCTTGAATAAGCAGTAATCGCAGCCGTAGACGAGCTTGCTGGGCTGCTGTATGTGGTTGTAGAGTCTGGAAGGAGCCAAACAAAAGCTTCAGAAAAGGAAAGATGCTCTTTGGTGGGAGTTTCGGAATGAAATTGAGCAAGACATGGTTTCAAGTCGAAAAACAAAATCATTTGGACCGGTTGTAATTCAAGGTACCGCTGTCAATCATGAACTGATGATTTCTGTAAATTCTTCACTGAGCTGCTCAATAGCGACTTTATTCGACCTGTTCTTCTCTGAGTCAGACAAGACCATCTTCCCCGGTCAACAGAAAACAAAGGCAGACAGAAGAGAAGCGGTCTTAAAAAAAAGTAATCAAATATGACGGAGAACGTTTTTTTGGGCCGCTCAATGATTTTTGACAAACAGCCACATATTTGCAGACAAATATGTAAGAAACCGGTAGTGCGATAACAAAATCTAAAGCAGCTTATGGGGTGGTGTTGCTATTTTCTTGATCAGTATAAGTGTTAGGTTACCAGTTATTGTGACTTGTAGCATGATGATGGATGACCAAGCCTGACAAACTAATTTACAGTGAACCCAAGACACTTTTACTCCTCTCACAAGTTGGAAAAAATACAAAAATAAAACAAAACAGAAAAAGAAATCGCACTTTTAACTCATTCACTGCTATTCACAAATTTATTAGCGCTTTGTTACAGCTTCAGATCCTGTTGAAGTGTGATAATAATCAATATGTATTTTATTGTATTTTATACATTCACACCCATTAAAATCTCAGATAACTCCAGACCCATACAACTTAGGAATTAACTCTTTTTTCTGATGAAATAAGAGAGTGTAAGGTTGCTTACGCTGAATTGAATGTTTATGTCGTTCTAAAACTCAATATTCTGTGGGTCCTACAATTTGAGTGAAAATGACAAAAACCCTGGCACTGGAGTGGAAACATTTTTGCACATCGTCTGGTAGTGAATGATTTAATGTCTATGAAAAAAAATATTGTGTTTGCCTTATTTGCAAATTTCCCCATTGTGGGACAAATAAGGTTTTCTGATTCTGATTATATGATACTTTTCCACCTCATTTTTGTAATGCGGATTAGATTATTCTTCAAATTTAATGAATGAACGAAACATGTTGAGGCGTGGGAACACCATGCTGCACGATTTCAGGGAGGACCGGTGATGGGGAGGAGGGGAAGCTGATTTTGAGTGCACAGCAGAAGAATACTCACGCCCAGAAGTCCTCCACTGTGTCAAACTTGGAAATGAGACGCAAGTTTTCCGTCCAGCTTTTGCTTTTGTCATTTTTGAAATACCACAGGGCCCATCTGAGTTCGGGAGACAACAAGAAAAAACAGTCAACTTTCACACAGTGGTGGCAAAGGACCAAAATGGGGTGGACACGCTCACAACACGCCCTCCAACATTGGCAAGTGTTGTTCTCACACACCATTGGCAACTGAGGCAAGCGAGCAACAAGGGAGGGGTCGCAAGACGACAATGCTGCCAGAACATATATACGAACAGAGTGAAAAGCGCAGCAAACAATCGCAGCATTTGTTTACGGCCACCGAGGTGATTCTTTCATTTGTTTGGGAGTGTGGGCGGGGGTAATGTGGGGCCATCAGGTGAACTCCATGACTCCCTATGTGGCATTTATCCCACCCACCAAAACACACATACCCACGCCGTCAACAGTGACAGGGAAGGCACACTCGCCACCGAAAAAGCTTGTCCAGTAATCCTTTGCTACTTCGCGGTTCAATTATCGCGGCCCTTGATGCATCGCAGATTTTTTTTCGAACCTAAAAAAAGGCCGCAAATGGCAGTGCAAGCCACAACAACAGTACTGTAAAACAACAGCGGGTCACAGAGAGCATCATACAGCGTTTATTAGATTTACTGTTGTTATTTTGTAATTTATTCATCCATTTTGAGGCTTTACTGTGCTGCAAATGTACAAAACGCAACATTGGTTCAGTAACCAAAAACATCGCTTTCATTTGGCCACACCTGACTGAGTCGACAATGTCAACAAAATGTTCATCACTTTGCTTGCTGTGCATTAATCGTCTTGACTTTGTTTACATTCATGTGATGCCGCGTTGTCAACTCGGCGTTTTCTTTCTTCATTTGTTTTCATGCTGACTGGGGCTGAAGCTGATTGGCCGAAAGACGACACTACTGGAAGCATTCAACCTACCTGAATGCCTCTCCCCCCCGATCTCGCATCGCGTTAGTTAAGGTTACGTACTGTATGTATTCTCATATTTTCATTCGTACTGAATACGCCCCCCTGACAATGGCCCCTCAACGCCTTCAAAAACATCCAGCAAACCCAAAAAGAAGAAAATGATTATGCCGCGGTTGCACACCATTACAACGTAAATGAATCTACGGTGCGTTACATCAAGAAAGATGAGTAGTGTATCTGTAAATATTATATTTTATATAGACGCTACTCAACTTACAAACGAGATATGTTCCGAACGGTCGTAAGGCAAATTAATTCCTAACTTGATTCAATGGTATATTTTGTATGGAATGTATGTTTAAGGCTTATATAAGTATGTTAAATGTTTAAATAAGTATGTTTAAGGCTTGTATAAGTAAACTGTATTGGTTTGTACCGAAAAATAAACATTGAATAAAATATATGCTCTATAAAAATATGAACATGTACAACTGGAGAGAATACGACATGGTACTACAATAATGTTTTATATGTACTGTTGTTTGTAACTTGAATGTTCGTAAGTAGGGGAGTGTCTGTATAAGGTGTGTTGATAGTGTACTGTTTACTTTATTGCATTGGAGTTTTGTACAAACACTTTATGTGCTCCTTTATGCATGTACTGTACTGTTTTCCACTAAATTTGTCCTTACTAATATTTTTACAAATACAAATGTCCTTACAAATATTTTTTGTACTCGTTTTGTATTCGTTTGCCAACCAGGACTGGGCGGCAGCAGAGCGATGAGGAGCCGCAAGGCAATGAGACTGACTGAAGCAATCTGGTGTGTGTGGTCTCCTCCAACAAAATATAATATAGATAAAATTCAAATAATTTGAGTTAAATGTACATGTATACGACTGCATTTTCTTAAACTAGCGTACGTTTTACCATGCCTGCGTCAAATAATACAATCTGTCTTGTGTACGTGTTAAATAAGGGAATATAACTAGCAACAGACACTGACACGATGCTATCCGGTGTGCCCGACGGTCGTGAAAATACGGTCTATGTTTGGCGGGGGTGAGTTTTATTGGGGATCTGCGTAACAAGCACAATCATGGGCTGTTGCCAATCTCTCACCTGTTTTGCAAAGGGTGTTTGATGTACTGTTCCTGGTTTGTGACTTGGCTGTCGGATTGCTGCTCATCAGTTTCGGGTGCCTTCTGTGTGGAACAAAAGGGGAAAAAATACATTGGCAAGCATTGATTAAGAGTTAAACCCAAACCTTCTCACCACATTTTTATATGACAAATTGGCTGAAAACACATTTTTCTTTGATGAAAAACAGAAACATGTTGCTTATGTTGGCATCGGGTTGTGCATATGCGAACCTGCCAACCTTATTATACGAGAGTGCCCCTTTAGAGTTGGATGTCACTTCAATACAACGCAATGCTACTTTTATTGATTTAAAAAGTAAACCCAAGCAAGCATTCGTTTAAACATAACACCGCTTAACTTTCCTCGAGTGCGTTACTAAGCTTTATTCAACACGTTCCTCGCCTTAAGTGCCCACGTGTGACTTTAAAGACCACTGAAAGGTCGAAATGAAATTATTCAAACCAAAATTACCATAGAACAACAATCAGCAGAATTCCCTCCTTTCCAGCTATTCGAAATGATCTGCAACACTAGCTACTCTACACCCGACATTCACAGAAAGATACATTCGTGAAAGCTCTATTGTGAACATCGCTGCAATTTTCTTTGTCGATTGCGAATATTTAATTAGCCATCAGTGCTAGCATGACGGCTAGCCTAGCCAAGCTTACATATTCACACACGTGTCACAATTGAATAAACTATTTAAGAAGACGTTCAGTTAAATCGTATCAAAGTTGCCGAGAAAACGTAGCATCATTAACATTTAGAACAGGTAAGCCTGCTGTGTGCTTTTATTTCATCCTAACGAGTCATTGAATGGAGTTTGAATGAAGCGACGCCCAACAAGACAAGCCTCCCTTCCCTGCCGACAAAGTGAGCCACTGGCTCAATGCTAAGTGCTGCTAACAGCTATCCACGCCAAAAGACCCCATTTGAGACCGACGTCTTTGACTATACTCGAAGCCGTTCCCACTGCGTGCTCCCAAATTGCAAAGTGGTCAAACACGGTGAGGTTGCGCTTATTTTTTTGGGGAGGATGGAGGAATTCTCTGAGTTAGCACTTGCTCCACTTACCGGTTCCGACGTCGCCATCTTGACTGTAGAAATTGTCTGCCCGTTAAGACCACTGAGTCATACGGTAGCCACTCGCGTATGGAAGCCTGTAGCATCCAAGCATAGATGATATCTAAACAGTTGTACACGATATTAATGATCCTCTTGCCACATTTACGAAACAACCTCAAATTAAGCAATAAAATATTTTGATAAAGTTAGCTGGTATATCGATACCGCACAAATATGGCTGACCGTAACTGCAATACCATTGCATTAAACTGCGTAAATGCCACCGAAACTGCACGGAAATAAATACATATTTTTATTATTGGTTAATGATCATCTTTAGAATATTGTTATTGCGAGGTAGTGCAATTATATAATTTTTAAAGAAACAAACTGTGGCTTGGTCGTCATAAAATGAAAACCCGAATATGATGTCAGGTTTATTGCCGTATTAAATCAAATACGTAAATGACTGCCATTTACCAACTAAAACGGAATTGCCAAATGAACTAAAAATGTGCAATACTATTTTTATTTTTTGGTAAAATTTTAATTTTATTGGAAAATCGTCAATCTAATCAGTTTGACAAATATTGTAAAAGGATGCATTGTTTTTAAATACATCAATTTGAATGTTAGAATTTTGTATACACATATCCAAAATAATTAAAAATGTTAAAGTCAAAGTGAGTGACTGTCTGTGTTTTTGTTTTGTCATATTGTCTCTATGCTGTCATATTATTTGTTATTTAGTTTTTTTTTGTTCTTTTGACTTCAAGATGGCGCCGCGAGAGTGGCTGCCTTTCCAGCAGCCCATGTATTTTGTTTTTCTACTTTCATTCCTTTCATCACTTTGCTGCTGTGAAATGTAAATTTCTCCACTGTGAGACTAATAAAGGCATATCCAATCCAATCCAATACATTTAGCACTGCGTTATTTTGTGGGAATTAACATTAATAGTGGTTGATGAAACAGAACCTTACAGAACAAAATTATGGTAAAGCGTTTATGATGTAAAAGCTTATAAATTCAATGGCGTATAATTGTGACAAACCATCAACATAATATCATGATTGAGTCCAAAATATAAATATGACTTTATTTCACAATCCCAAAAGAGATCAGACATCCATAAAAGAAATGCAAAATTTAGTCTCTTCTCAAGTCTAAAATGGATAATTACATATTTTTTTTGCCACACACAGTAATTCATTTGCAAAATAAGAAAGACAATCCATGTCTACACACAGTACAGTAAAAACAATATAGTTCACATACATATTTACACGGCATTTAAACTAGTAAAACTCCCCCCCACCACCCCCAAGTTTTTTTATGCTGGTGATCGCTTGTGGTTGATGAAAAAAAACCCTCTCTTGTCATTTTGTGATGTGATCTTTTTTTAATGGAGTTCCTGGTACATCAACACATTTCAAAACATGCTTACATTCATTTCATTGAGTGTTTGTTGTTCCGGAAGACATTGGAACTGGACTATGATTTGCAATACACTGTAAAAATACACCATGATCAAATGTGTCCATTTTAGAAAGAGCACCATCCGTAAATAGTATAAAACCAGGTTGAGTCAGTGAACATACTTGTCCTGTTAGCACCTAGACAGTTACATCAGAAGTTGTGTGACATTTGTGCAGCCATTTCCCTCAAGTCATTAATATGATGTTTTGGATTTTAACATGAAATAAAATCATTTCATTTAGACTTGGTCAGATGCTGTGAAGAAAATATGAAATTGTCAAAAATGCCTTCAAATGGTTGATGGGGGTCAAGAAATGCTGAAGTGAAGTCCAACATAAAAAAACAGTCAACATGGTGGGAATCGGTATCTTTGTACCCACTTTAGTCTTTGTGTATGCAAATATAGTTTTTAAAAATGGTAATAGCTGGCCTATATCACAAATCGAAGTTTTAACAAGCACCAACACAATGTACAGCGAGTCAGAAAAAGGTTCCAAAATCCTATCAGCCTAACTCCAATAATTCCTATTTTCCAAGAAAGTGAACATATACATAAAATAAGTGCCACTCATAATAAGCACTTGCTTGTTGACGTAAATTATAATGACTCTGAATGCGAAGTGTTTTTTTAAATAAAAATATATCGCCGCACATTCATGAGGGACAAGTGTTCAAGTGAGGCTTGAGAAAAAAAAATGGAAAAAAGTGCTTCTTAGAAACCTTCCAGACAACAAATTATTGTCTTTCATTAACAACAGAAACCAGAAAAGAAGATGCGTGAAGCCGTTATGCTACATGAGATCATCCAGAGTAAAATAGAGGCATGAGAAATAGAGTGTACAATGAAAATGGCACTTAACCGGAAAGCAAGGTACCGCTGTCATTCTAATTCAGATGCGACTGGTTATCATCGGACTCTTGCAGTAAACAGGCTTAACATCGGGAATTAAATAGAAATGATCAGAAATAAATAATCACATTTCTTGTTCTTTATCGTGTGTACACATATACCATATAAACTGTATATATTTTTATAAAAACAGTAAAAAACATATTTAAATTGCTTCAAAGCACCATTTTTTAATAAACATAAAACTCACAGTTAAAATAAAAAGAGGGGGAGGGGTAAAATATTCTAGTCTCCCCTACCGAGGAAGACGAGGGAGCACAAATGCGAGCTGTTTGAGTATTTATTTGATCTCCTACAAAGACTGGTCATATTTAAAACAGATTCTTATCTTACAGACAGTGTATTATCTGTGTTCAAATACCTGACATGTTTCGGCGTCTACTTCCGCCTTCAATTAAGTTCATCCTGTCTACCTGATATATAATTTAAAACAGATTCTTATCTGTTTTAAATTAGATATCAGGTAGACAGGATGAACTTAATACAACTAAAGACTGGTCAAGTTGTTTTTTTCCCTAACCATCTAAGCAGGAAGACAATTCATCCTTCCGTGACAACTTTGTCATACTCATAACATGACTATGTGTTTAGTTGTGAGGGAAAAACTGCACTAGCTTAAGGTACCCACATACTATTTTTCCTCATTGGGTAGAATGACTATCTTAGTCAAAATGTTTTTTCCCCCTACTAGCTTACTACAACTATTAACTCATTCACTGCCAGACGATGTGCAAAAAATGTGTCCACTCCAGTGCCAGGGTTTTTGTCATTTTCATTCAAATTGCAGAACCCACAGAATATTGGGTTTTAGGACAACATAAACATTCAATTCAGCGTTAAAAACATTAGACTCTCTTCTTTCATCAGAAAAAAAGAGTTAATTCCGAAATTATATTGGTCTGGAGTTATCTGAGCTTGAAATGAGGGCGGCTGTCCAAAATACAATACAATACATACCTGTACATATTGATTTATATAGCGTTCTAACAACAGCTAAAGCCGTAACAAATCGCTAACATGGATAAAAGGCAAATGCTGCCCATTGGCGGAAGGGAAAAATATTGCCAGAGGTCTGACCAGCGCTTTATCGGCACCCACCACAAGAAAAACAAAAACCTGAACACATTCGGGAATGGCGCTCAACGTCATACTTTTCAATTCCCGAATGAATTGGGGAATGGCAGCGAATGAGTTAAGATGGATATGAAGAATATCAAATCATCCTCCAGGGGTTTTCTAAGCAAATAAATGCTTTCCTCATAATGAGCGGATGTCCACTCGTGCACCGTTTTGCTTGACTTGAGGTGTAGTATGTCAGAGATGGACCGTCACGTCAAAAGACGAAGGTAAATATGAATGAAGGATATTGAATAAATACTCAAATGGCTTTCTATCGACAGGTATCAGAAGAGCATGATGAAAATTCGGTTTAAAAAACACCAAGATAAGCAGTCTCCGGTAGATTGAGGTAAGGCATAAATAAGCACAGTGCGTGTGTGTGCGTTGACTATGTCCAGCTGTTGTAAGGACCCGTCACTTGTGTGAGGGCGTAAGGGGACACGGTGATGACCCCATCCTTCGGTAGCGTCCACGTTTGCCGCGTGGGGACGTCCCCGGTCTTCCACGCGGGTTGTCCGTCCGATCCTGCCCCGTCTTCCATTTCCCTTCCTCGTGCACTGCCGCCTTCTTCCACCCTCAACCTCTCCTCTTCCTCCTCGTCCTCCCTCTCCCGCTCCTTCTTGGCCATCTTGGCATCCCACATGGCCATCCCGTGGCCTGGCTCATTGAGGGATTTGTGCTGGTAGAAGACCAGGGAGATGCGCGTGGGGTGACGGCGGTCGGGTTTGAGGATAGGTGTGGTGGCGTGCAGCTCCCGCCGTGCACACTCGATAAGGATGGAGCCGTGCGCTGGCGCTACCGCCACGCCGCCGATGTCGTGGTCCAGGAAGTTGTGCTCGCTATCCGACCACACCTCCTCCTGCTTCACTTCCTCTTCGAAGCCGTGGAGTCCATTCAGCCTGCTGTAAAGGCCCTCAGAGGTAGGTCGCGGGGAGAAGGAGGACGATGGAGGGGTGCTCGCGCTGGTTGACGGTCTCCGTGGAGGGGAGAACTCTTCGTCGGGCTCACCTTTAAAAGAACACGGGTAGCCAGCGGGGAAACCGTTCGCTACGTCCTTGTTGGTCTGATATGGCGGGACCGAGCGGCTTGGTCCGAACGGGAAGCTGGGCGACTGATGGTGGTTGCTGGGGGACGTGAGGTCCCTCTGTTGGTGGTAGTTGCTGGTGCTTTGACTGTAAGTGCTGGCCTGGCATCGGTCCGCGCTGGCGGGGCGAGGCGATATTTTGTTGTAAAGGGCATGTTGCTCTGTTTTGAAAGAAAAAAAAACATGGATTAAAAACTCTTTTACGTGGTGCCGTTACAGCATCTGCCTCGAATAATATAAAGTATTTTTTCTGATTCTAAATGCGGCTAGCAAAATGGCTATTACAAGAAGGTGGTTAAAACCTGAAACGCCTACCATCGAAGAATGAATTGGATTGAATTGGATTTGCCTTTATTAGTCTCACAGTGGAGTGGAATGGTTCGACATAATCTATATATGGAGAAAATTACATTTGCGTTGAGATTGCAACAATATTTTTTTTAAAAGATGGATGAAGTATATCATACCAATATGAACATCATTTATTTAAAGTCAAACACCTCTCCACTCTCTTTACTTTGTCCTATTTGAGCCTGCATTCTCGACCCCCGCAACTGAAAGCATTATGAGTCAAAGAAGTTTATCCCCCTTTTTTTCTTTCCTGGTTTTCATTTGACTATATTATGAAAAAATGGTTACACAGCTAGATTATCGAATGCCCTACTTTCTCTACGTTGCTCTTTAATGTTCAGGTTGATTTGCCTCGTAAATGTCATTGTTACTTCCTCTCTCTGTTTCACCTCCTGTCTCTCCTTGTTCTGTCCCTGCTTCTTGTTCCTGTATTCCGTTTGCCTCTCCTTCTTCATGCAGTTCTTTTCTACTGTGGTTGAGTCATGGTAGATCCTCCCTTGACTGACTAGGACCTGCCTCAGTGTCATCAGGAATTGTCTGCAGGCCAGGGGGGAATGTTAAGATTTGGAAACTTGTGATGAAATTAACATCATGCATTAAAAAAACAACAACAAAGCAGTTCACTGACAATAGTTGTATTTTCCGTTTATGCTGATCCATGTGGTGGATCGGCATCATGGTTATTATGTTTTTTCTGTCTTTTTTGGGCGCAAGCCGGCGTTTTTTTAAATTTGCGAATTACAAAGCGAACTCGTGAGAAATTCATTTTTCTAGTGAAAGACTTTCAACTCTTGGTGGGTTTGGTTCATTAACTCATTCACTGCCAGACGATGTGCAAAAATGTGCCCACTCCAGTGCCAGGGTTTTGGTCATTTTCACTCAAATTGCAGGACCCACAGAATATTGAGTTTTAGGACTGCAGACACCTTCAATGCAGCGTAAGAAACTTTAGACTCTCTTCTTTCATCAGAAAAAAGAGTTACTTCCTAATTTATATGGGTCTGGAGTTATCTGAGCTTGAAATGGGGGCGAGTGTACAAAAGACAAATGCTGCCCTCTCGTGGGAGGGAAAAACATTGCTCTGACCAGCGCTTGATCGGCACCCTCCCACAAAAAAAAAAAAAAAAAACAGAACCCGAACAAATTCAAGAATGGTGCTCCACGTCATGCTTTTCAATTCTCGAATAAATTTGGGAATGAGAGTGAATGAGTTAGTGTCACTCAACAAAATATTCTTTGAAAATTTCAATTCTTTTTTTTCAATGGGTGGCAATAAACCACTGTCATTGAATGAGGCACGACATAATAAATCATTTTTGAGGGGTTATCAATTTCTCTGATATCATCAACGTTCCACTGTGTATGAAGTGAAAGCGATAAGTAACTTGATCAATCACTTACCACCTTTGGTCGGGGTTTCACGCTTCACTTTAGCAGGAGTGAGAGGAGTCAAACCAAGCTTCTTCTCCAACTTCTCAGCTTGAGCTTTCAAACGAGCTTCTTGACGAATCTTGCGGGCTGATTTCACCGGCTCAGCAAGCAGACGCACCTGACAAGAAACAGACAAAAATAAATAAGACTCAAATTCACATTTCAGGGCATTATCAGAATCAGAATCAGAATCAGAATCATCTTTATTGCCAAGTATGTAGAACACACAAGGAATTTGTTTCCGGTAGAACACGCTGCACTAGTATCGTTGTCAAAAAAAACTGCTAAGTGGCACTATACAGTTCCATTTTGGCTACTGTTGAAAGAGTTCAAAGAGTTAATGGCTTGGGGGAAGAAGCTGTTTAAATGTCTGCTGGATTTGGTGCGCATGGATCGGTAGCGCCTGCCTGAGGGGAGTAGCTGGAAAAGGTGGTGGGCAGGGTGCGGAGGGTCCAGTAGGATTTTCCGCGCCCTAGTTTGGATTCTTGCAGTGTGCAAGTCCTCGAGAGTGGGTAGGGCGGTGCCAATGATTTTTTCCGCCGTCCTAATGCATGCCGTGGCCATGGCTGTAAGGGATTTTCAATCTCTGCTTACCTCTCTTGGGAAGGATGATAGAACCTGGAGGGCTCCTGTTTGGATCTTGGCCCACTGTCCTTCAGCACGACCAAACTCATCCCTGTCGGTGATCTTGTAAAGCGGAAGAACGTGGAGCTGTTCATCTTCCGGTATGTTCCGAACAGCGCGGTTATCTTCCTTTGTTAAAGTGCAAACCTGAACGAAGTAAAACATCTTTCAGACTCTGATGGTCAATGAAATATATTATATATTATATACTATGTACTCTAACTTTAGTAAAATATATTTATATATATATATATATCAATAAAGTCTCGTTATATCGATATTCAAGGGAGTCCGAAAAAATATATAACCGGGACTATCGATATATATGTTTGCATGTAATTTTCTAGTGCATAGAAATAGTATCGATATATATATATATATATATATATATATATATATATATATATATATATATATATATATATATATATATATATATATATATATATATATATATATAGTAAAGTCTCGTTATATCGATATTGGATATATCGATAGTACTCGGTTATATCGATACTATTTCTATGCACGCACGGAGAAAATTACATGCAAACAGGGTCGGATATATCGATAGTCCCGGTTATATCGATATTTTTTCGGACTCCCTTGAATATCGATATAACGAGACTTTACTGTATGTATACAGTACAGAGGCGACAGTGGCCACAGTGAACACTCGCTTACCACAGTGCTGCCGTTATTCATATTGTGGTTGTCCTTGTGAGCATGCGCACAAAAGTCCACGCAAGCTGTGACTCCTGAAAAGGGACGCCCCTCCCTCCATCCTAGCCTGCAGGAGTCTCCTTTCACCTCTTGTTCCACCTTGAACAGAGATACAGGAACATTTGGCTTGAGTTGAGGACGAGAAGATGAGTAGTGGGATGAATGTCATTTACAAATACCGTATTTTCCAGTGTTTGGAAATCTTTTTTTCATTTATTGAAGGTGCGCCTTATAGTCCAGTGCGCCTTATATATGGAAAAAGTGTGAGAATACACCATTCATTGGGGGTGCGCCTTACACTCCGGTGCGCTTTATACATCGGAAAATACGGTATTTCTAAATGAAATACATCATTACATTAAAATACAGTAAATTAAAATAAAACAATATCAGTCGTGCTAGTCTAGATAGATCCCAAGTACTGTATTAACTGGGGTGTAAGGCATACCGGAGTAAAAGTCGCACCCCCAATGAATAGTGTATTTTTAAACATTTTCCATATACGCACTATAACCTTCAGTAAATGGAAAAACATTTTCCAAATACAATATATAAATATAAAAAAGTTTTGCAAATATAAGACACACCATTGTATACGACACTACAGTAGAGGCCGCATTACTACTTCTACGGGGGGAAATGGATGGATGGATTTGGATGGATTTGCCTTTATTAGTCTTGCAGTGGAGAAAGCGGTAAAGTGATGAAAGGAATGAAAGTAGAAAAACAAAATACATGAGCTGCTGGAAAGGCAGCCACTCCCGCAGCGTCGTCTTGAAGTCAAAAGAACAACTAAAAAAAATTTAGTCGGTGGCTGCTGACAGTAGTTGTTGTTTTGGCTTTATATGACTGCACATATAAGGCGCACCTGCGTATAAGGCACAGGGTCATCTTTTGCAGAAATTGAAGGCTTGTGGTTGTGCCTCATACACCAGAAAATACGGCATACTGGAAGCCAGTGGGAGTAAAAACAGAATAGGAAATGATGAAAAGGTTTCTTCAGCCGTCATCTGTACTTTTTTGAAGGTATCAGACGTTTCGCTTCTTATCCAAGATGCTTCTTCAGCAAACTAAAGTCTTACTGGTAGTTTCGGACCTATATATATTACTACTGTCCACACGCGGCGGTGCCGGACTCTGCTATGATAGGTCCCTGCTCTCAGGTTGGAGGGAGCAGAGGACTACCCCCTGCGGCTCCACTGATTGCTTCTATTGTCCTTACTGACGACTGGCCTGCCCTATTTGCTCTGGTATCACCTCATCAGCATAACTAATCCTATGTTGCCTATAAGCAGTCTGTTGTACGAACGATCCAAATTGAACCTCACACCACCATATCGGTTTAGTGAAGGATTTAGCTGTTTTATGAAAATAGCTTCTTTTACTCCCCTTTCAACCCATCTATGTTCTTTCACTAAGATTTTCACCTCATTGTCGTCAAATGAGTGGTTGCTAGCTTTTAGGTGCAAATGTACTGCCGATTGAGGCCCACTTGTATTATCCCTGCGATGTTGATAAAGTCTTTTTTTGAGAATTTGTTTAGTCTCCACAATGTATTGCTCTTTACAATTTTCATTCTTACAATGTATTGAATAAACTACATTACTTTGTTTTTCATTTGGCAGCCTATCTTTAACTTTTCTAAAGTGTTTATCGGTTTGAAATAAGTAGGAATTTTGTGTTACCAAAGGACTCTTTGTAGTTTTCAGAAACTCCTGCAATGTAAGGTACTGCTACTCCTCTCCTTTTTATATCTTCAGAATTTTTGGTTTCATTCCCTATTCTTTCCTTTTGACATTTGTTAAAACACCACTGAGGGTACCCACAGTTTGTGAGAAGCGAAATGTCCGTCACCTTCAAAGAAGTACAGATGACGGCTAAAGAAACCTTTTCATCGATGGACCACTCCTGTATGGCTGAGAGCTCACACAGAGTAGAGTAGGAAATGTGAAATAAAAACGTTTTCGCACCTGGTTCTGGAAGGCTTCGGGAGCGAGGCACTTGTACAGTGGTGCAAGGTCAGTGGCAAGACTCTGGAGGTTTTTCTCTACCTTCTCCTCCTGCAAGTCAAAAAGATGAGATATGAAAACCATATCTTTTAGGTGGTTAAAAAAACTTGAGGATCAGGTAAAAAATAATGGGATTTTTGGGTTGACAGAACTCTTGCTACTCCAGTATCAGGATAATACCTTTAATCACGATCATTTTGGTTTTGACAACAGCGACGAGGCAACAATTCCGTACCTGCTCCCGGTAGTCACCATGCAGGCGGAATTTACGTGGCACTTTGCTGCGGGCAAACTTGCAGCCATTGAAGTACATACTCCATGAGCAGCCGAAGGAGAAAGATGCTCCGCAAGTGTCCGGGTCCAAACCCTGACAGGCGCAGGTGCGACTTAATGGGAAAATAAAAAGGGGATCAGGGCAGAAAGTGGTGAATGAAAGGCTAATGTATCATGCCACATTTAAACCTTGTACTGTATACATAAATACAATACACAAAAAATACATATTTGCAATCCCGAGGCAGCAATGTCACACAAGTGGAAGGAAAGTAAGATTCAACCTGCCTATATGATTTGCTGACATATCAGCCAAATAAGGAAACTGTCTTTTATCAAATTGCAATGATAGTGTAACTGCAGTCTTAGTATGTAGTTTAAGCATAGCTTAGGCGCTTACTCTTCATTGAGAGCGCAGCGTCGGATCGTGGGTGAGCCGTATTTGAAGAGGGTTTCCGTGAGCTCCTGGTAGAGGTGGTCCGCTACTGCTCGCGGGATTCCCTCCCAGGCCAGGATGAGGATGACCAGTACGGCAGTGTCACAGTGGTGCCCTGGCCTCTGCCGTACTAAACACAGCAGCTTCTCCTCCTCACTGCCTCGCCGGACAACCTGTCACGTTATCACACACGTACGCACACACAAACACAACTTTCATTTTAATTGTGTTGTAGGATTAAAAAATATATACTGTATATACACAAACATTTACAGGGCACAGAGTATACGTATATGCTTGTGACATACCCATTTAGCAATTGGACAACCCTGTGAGCTCTTTCCTTCTTTTCCAGTGTAGACAACGACTTCCAAACGCACCGCATTTCCCTTGGCGCCATACCTTCGACACAAATATGCAGAGGACAAATTGATATTTCATTCAGTATACAGTACCCAAACCTTAAACCAGGGGTGTACAAAGATTTTGCAAAAGGGGCCACATTTGGTGTGTTAAAAAAGTAGGTGATATTCTTTATATATATTAGCAATTAGCATTGAAAATAAATCGGATCACATTGAACTCTTTGAAAACAGACACTGTCTCTTTAGAAATGGGGCAGACACAGTTGTTATGTAATACAGTGAAGAAATAGTCCAAATTTCTCCCCATCCTCGAACCGTAGGCCCTGACAGAAAACTTTCGTCCTTTTGTTGATTGTCGCCATTTAAAAAAATTGGGGGGGCTCATTCAGTCAATATACTATACTATATATAATATACTAATTTACTGTTCCTAATTGGGCTTCTAGACGGCAGCACTTAGCACACGCAGGTAATAGCGCTACTGCCCAATGTATTAATTCTGCATGCGGGCCAGACGTTATTGATTTTATCACGGCGGCTGCAAGCCAGATGAAAATTGACCACAGGCCGTATTTGGCCGACTGGCCGGCCTTTGGACGTGTCTGCGTTAAACTATTGAGCCTGCGGGCCAGTTCAAGCCATGCACATCTTTACGTGGCCCGCAAAATCATTGTTTGACTTTTGTTCAAAGCTAGCCATATATCTGTAACTAATAAAATACAGGACGAATTATGTGTGGTGGTTGATTTTTCAGGTTCCCACACAGAACAAATCTATGGTAAAAAATGAAAAATAAAAAATAAAAAACAAACACACACAAAAGGCTACTTAAAATGGTGCTGTTACAACTCTTGGATATTTTAATGCAGACTGCATCAACAACACACGTAGACAGACAAATAGTATCGCAATACTCACGGGCAAATATTTTTTTTTATCCTTTGTGAAAAAATACTATTACTGCATGTTACTGAGTCATTTAGAGTGAAACGCTTCATTTATTTCTACATGACAGAATTTTACTGCCCTCAGTTGGCCAAATGTTGGATTCATTACATTGTGTTTAATTAAGTTATGGAAATGTTTTTACAAATCGATTATGACACAGTACTGTTTTTCTTCTTAAAAACAAATTTTTTGGGATGTCTTTTCATGGGCAGAGGCGAGTACAGCTGATTGGCATTTCTATTCATTTTATTTGAGAAAGTTGATTCAAAATTCTTATTGGAAGGCACCGAAACGCCTCCAAACAACAAAATCTGAGAAACTGACACATTTTCGGTGTTCTCTTGATTTTTTCTTCCCAGAGCTGTATTTGACCAAGATACGGAACAAGACCACTGCCTTGCGCTCTCGCCACATGCCTCCGTAAACAAACTTCAACGCAGTTAAGATACTGTCTCACTACTATACACTGTTTAGTCTCGACGACAAGCCTAACAATGACAAGGGCGAAACGAAAACACATTTGACACCCCTAACCCAATCAAGACTGCTCTTTAACACATCTTGTCATGTTGGTGACATCACAGTTTTCCAGTCTCAACATGTCGTGTGTGTGTGTGTGTGCGTGGGGGTGTGTGTGCGTGTGTTGTCAAGTGTGTGTCAGGTGCACATGCTGAGCACGCTTCCTTTTAATGGAAGACTCCTCAGCAGTGACCTTGCCGCATTCCACCAAGCCCGTACTTGACAGGCATAGCATGTTTGGCGTTGAGAACGCCCACACACACATCCAGCATCCAAGTCATACCAATTATCGCAGAAGTCGTCGTGGTATAGTATAAGTAGTAGTAGTAGTTGTAGTAGCACTAGCATTAATAAACAGTAGCAAGTTGCTTGAGCATTTATTTAATGCAGTGAAATATGAATGAACCAACTGCGCTGGGAATAACTGCTGAAATGGGTTCACCGCAAGCCGTTTGAGCGTTTATTCAAGTTCCTACTAATGCGCTAAATTATGAATGAAAACTAGCACGCTGTGAAAAAAAATGCTCATGTAAAATGCCTCGTTCCCATAAATTGTCTGACTACTAAGTACAAAGGGCATACAAGTACATGGGCCTTATGTTTGTTATCAAGATTATGGAGTCAGTGCTCAACCAACAAAAGATGGTACTTAAAAAACATTACTGATAAGAGGGTTATTCTACTTGTGCGGGATAATTTTTCTACCTGTACGTTGGTATGGAGAAAAAGCTCAAATGGCTTTCCAATGGTACTTTGCGAATTGAGGTACTTTACCTGGTTTCCATCAGTTCCCTCACAGCTGCAACACTGGGTCCTGCTCCAAGGTGAGTATAGTAAGGACCTTCTTCCTTTTCACTGATTTGGTCTGTGAAGAATAACAAATAATTTATTTTAAAATCCGCCTTGACATGAAAGCACACAATGGTATAACAATCAGACGACTAACTGAATGTTGAGAATCCTGCATAGGGTTATTTGAGACCAAACTGAATGGTATCAAACCATTATATTCGTACATTAATTTTATCCTCGCAAAGGCTGTGTGTGGGGGGAGGGGGGTGCTAAAGCGTATCACAGCCATCTACGGCGGACAATTTAGAGTGTTCAATCAGCCTGCCATGCATGTTTTTAAAATGTGGGAGGAAATCGGAGTACCTGAAGAAAACCCACACAGGCACAGGGGGAATACCACATAGGGAGGGTGGAGCTGGAATCGAACCCACGACCTCTGCACTGCGAGGTCAATGTGTTAAACACTCAACAAGTGGGCTGCCCAATTCAATACAATATCACAATAAAATATGACAAAACTCCAAACTTAATGACGATTGGATGGGTACACCCTAGCCAGCCAATTAAGGGCAGATATCGATAAAAAACCCCTCACACTCATGTTCAGGCATACAATTTAGTCTTCTGAGGTAAGAGAGCAGTCACATTGAAAAGCTCCACTACAAGTGGAACAAGAAGGAGGAGGAATGCAGAAAGTAAAGGATCAATTCCCCGCTCATGTCAACTCACCCACACACTGACAGCAAGGAAGATCAGACAGCTTTTTGGAGGGCGTGTTGAGCAGATTCTTCGTCGGGGTATCCAGGAAAGCCATGGGTGACTCCAGGAAACTGTTGACGCTGTGCTTAGACGGCGTGGACTCCAACGACTGGCCCACGTCTCCATCGGCAGATGTAGACAAGACAGTAACAGGCCCCGACCTCTCCAGCTTGTAGTAGCTCTGCTGGCTTGGAGGTGGGGACTGCCGCGCACCCAAGAGGCCATTAGCGGGACCAGGGTAGGCGGCGTGGCCGAGGTCAGCAGCCTCGGAATCAGCGCTGTGCGACAGCCCTTCGCAGAGCTGCGCTACCTGAGTTAACAAACACCTTCTCTGCCCTGGTCCTGCGGCAGGACCGTGGTGCGAATTGTGAAGGTAAGACAGCAGCTGATTCTCAGGGGGTTGGCTCTCGTTGGTCCTGTGGTGGTGAGTCTGGGCGCTGTGATGGCTGAGTTGCCTTGCTTCCTCCTGGGCTTCAGCTAGGTATCTCTTCAGGTCAATTTGGGCCTGAGGAAGAAACAGATTCCTTCGATGGGTAAGACCTGATTTGCCAGACAGGGGGGTTTTCTTTCCCCTGCTTCGATGGGAGGGATCTCCATTGGCCATGCGTTTTGAAAGAGGGGTCCTGCGGTTGATTCCCTCCTGAGGTCCCTCATTAATCTTCTTCTTCCTGGGCTTGGAAGGAGTTGTTTTAGCCTTCTTTATGGGGGTCTTTTTCTGACCGGGGGATAACTGTGAGTTGTAGTTGTACTTGATAGCTGACACAGGGGTCCCCTTCATATGATTGCCCTTAGACGGCTGTCTCTGACGGGACTGGATGATGAAAGCGAGGTCGGCTAATTGGGCGGCAACCTCCTCCTCGTCTTGGTTCCTCATCGTCTTTGGTCTCTCCTGGTCATCCCAAAAGTGATGCTGGCGGTCTTTACCGAGCTGCATGCTGCCAGGATGCAAGTTGTTGTACTCAGACTTGATGACACGGGAAGCAAAGCCTTGGTATGTCCTCCTGCAGGGTGCCCCATTAGCGTCTCCTTTAAAGTCAGTCGGCCTTGTGCCTTGGTAACGCTGGATGATATTCACTTGTCTGGACACAGGTGGGTGTATTACTGAAGTCTGGTGAACTGGTGAGCTAATGACGGAGACTTTGTTGTAGTGGATTGCCGCTGCAGGTTTGACTTCTTGGGTTGAGGTCGCTTGCGGTATGACCATAGAAACACGAGGTTCACTCGTTCGTTCATCTTTAACAAACATTGGTGTGCGTTGAGGTATAGCTGCCAGTTGAGTTAAGGCCTCAATGGCGATAGCCTGGTCAAAGCTAAGATTCCTCTTCTCTGCCAAAGACTGCACGCTTGGTAACAGGTCGTTTGAAGGCGGTTCACTTTTTATCGTCTGGGGAGTCCTCAGTAAGTCACTCCTCAAGTCCTCTGACTCTGTCTTGATTAAGTGCAAATCTGGCGGCTCCGTTTTGATGCAGCGAAGAGCAGAAGGACGTGAGCTGAAGAGTTTCTCCTCCAATCCTCGCCTCTCTGTGACAGAGAGGCACACCACCGCCGCCAATGTGGACAGAGGGTCTTCGCATACGTCATCTTTGTCACTAAAATGTGTGTCAATTGCCTCTTCATCCTCTTCCAGTTTGATCCTCTTTTGTGGGGTCAATGTGTCATATGGAAGTGTCTTGGGTCCATTCTGAGAGGGGATGCTGTTGACTATGCTGCGTGGAGACTCTGAGGCCATCATAGCCCTGTGGTATGAAGACTTCAGGTCAGTGTGACATCCGGCGGTCACGTTAGCACCGTTAGGTTTTGTCGGGTTGTCCGAAGAACCGTTGTGGAAATTCACAGAAGAGCGTACATGTTGAAGTGCAATGTTGCCCAGTTGCAGCCCGAGCTCTCGCTGAATAAGTGCCGGTCGTCTGCCGAGGTCCAGGTTGTGGGGAAGCGCTTTGGTGACGGGAGGAGTTTTTGTATGTCGTACATGGCCTTCCTCCTCCTCATCCTCCTCTGCCGCCGTGTGGGTGACATCCATCTGAGCCTCCGCTTTGCCATTGAACGACTCACTTTCTGGAACCACCTGCGACAGAAGGAGAAAATAATAAAGTGGTGAGTCAAGGCGATGTGGTGGTATGCGTGACTCAGCACCGGTCAGGAACACAGCGCAACTCCTCTCAGCACGGCGAGGGCATCTGCCAACTCCACCATCAAGACGGTTGCAAATATTGCGGCAAACCACAAATCCAAACACAAGGCAACAAAACATTCATGCTCAAGCCTTCAATGAGACTCCTGGGGTGAAGCCAAGAATTGCAGCCCAGCAGATAGTAAGTGTGTTTCGAGTGTGACTATGCTTTTGCAAGAGTGGCTGTGCACTGTGTTTTGCCAAGCCATACAGATGTGTCTATACACGAGCATGTCTGTATTTTCAGCCACCACGCCACAGTGGGCCGGCATGACAGCAGCCCACAAATTTCTTGGGTACTGCTCTTCAGTGGATCTTTCATTGACAGCGTTTACTACAGTGGAAATCTTATCTTGTTATCAGGTTTCAGGGTGCATAAAAGGGTAAATTGTACCGATGTTGAAAAACATAACTGTACTTTCTGCATCTTACTTTGTCAAAATGGCCGAGTGTCTGTTTGAAGGAGAACCGTCGGTAGCGATATTTATTTGCAGAAAAAGAAAATGTGTGAGAAAGTAGCGACATGTTATTACGTTGACACAGAATAGTTATACATTGGCAGCTGAAAAAAGGGATATGGAGGTTTGGTTCAGTGTGTGGCACGGCATTGCAATATGAGATCTGATGAAGCAGCGTGGTTTCGGCCTCTTTTTACATGGAAGAAACGCCTCACCAAATCTATCAGGCTCAAACAGACTCAACAAATGTCACCCTCCGCATCACCACACCCCAATAAGCCAACTGAGCAGACATAAAACCGTTGCTGTACAGATTCAACATGCAAAAACGCAGCGTATTGAATAACGGACGTTGACTTGAGTATAATCACCTATTTGTCAACAAAAATAACAACAAAAGAAAGGATGTTGTTCAACTTCATGCTTTTGAACAGGAGTGTCAAACGAATTTTTGTTGCGCGCTACTCTGGGCTATGTCTTATTTCGGGGTGGCATTATGACAATGAAATTGGATAAATGTTTATATATTATTATTTGTACACATCAAATTGATGGATTACCATTTTTGAAATCTGTCAAACCAACTATAATTCAATTATTGTATGAGTGAGTCTTAAAAGGGTAGCAAAATGATTGTGAAATTTTAATGTTATTTATTACATACAACAATTTGCCTTTTTGGAATTTTTTTTGCAAGGATCATAGAAGGTGACACATGATTCGCTTCCGCGGGCCACATAAAATGACGTGGCTCGCTGGGCCTTGAGTTTGACACCTTTGCTTTAGAGGTTGAGAAACTCTTGTTTATTTCTTATCATTGACTTTAGCTTCACTTGAACGATAAATGCCAAACTGGCCTTGAGTTGATCTGCATCAAAAGATCAGAAACATCCTGGACTGGACAAAAACAATAGGCTCAAATTTAAAGAGAGGAAGAGGGAGGGGAGAGGGGGAAGGGGCTCATTTTATTTCTCAAGGAAAAAAAGCATGAAAAGCAGGACACAGGACAGGAACTAAAGTTGAGAGAGTTCATTTTAATGTGGCTTATGATACCTGTGGAACATTCAACGATGCCTGTTTTCCAGAATACATGTTGCACACTGATGTATTCACAACTTGTGACTTCACAGGAGCTCATTGAAAAGGGTTTACTGTAAATTAAAAACACGCAAATGATTCCACGCTACAAAGGCTTCTGTAATTGTGATTGTATGATTATATAGCTGAGTACCATACCAAGCCAGGTTTCGCTGAGAGTATCAAACATTTGCTTTGTCCTAACATAACCTAAGACACAAACCTAAGAGGAACGCTTGTAAAAAGGCATGAATACCCATAACACTTCAGATAGATTGTTGTGTCATATTTTTCATAAATTCAGTACAGCCCTCAAAGGACTCTATGAAAAGGAAATGGCCGCTGACAGGAAAAATGTTGCCGAAGCATTGCTGTAAATGTTTACCACGCACAGACGCAGGAAGAAAGGATAACATTTCAGCTTGGATCCGGATAAGCAAACCATTACATCGTGTTTTCGTTATGGAACCTCAGATTCCACAGCAGACGAGTCTTTTTTTTCCCTTGTTTTTGTTGGCAGTTGGCAGGCGGTTTGTAATGTGCATTATGACAAACCCGAGCTCCAATTTAGCTACATCTTACACACCCTCTGCTGTTTGACAAATGACTTTACATCTATTGCCATATCATTAACCCCCCCCCCCACTCCACACCCCCTGATCCCCAATTCTGATGGTGTCAAAGCTGAAACTTACATTATACTCAAAGTTTTGCAAAAAATAAAGCAAAAGAAAAAATGGTGGCGGTTCATAACTCTTCAATTCCATGCCTTTCCAGCAGCTCATGTATTTTGTGTTTCTATTTTCATTCCTTTCATCACTTTGCTGCTGTGAAATGTAAATTTCTCTACTGCGATACTAATAAAGGCAAATCCAATCCAATCCAGTCCAATTCATGAGTTAGCATCTAACTAGACATTATGAATTGACAGGTTATGAGCCATCACAATCGTTATTTTTTTTCAGCTGTTCACTGTAAATAGATGTTTTAAGTCCCGTTAGCTTGGTGTCTTTCGTGTTCCTGGCTGTAGCTTGTTTAAGCGAGAGGAAGTTAGCTCCAGACAAGAGGAAATCAGCGAGTGAGAGATAGCAGCAAAACTAATTCTAAATATATCATAGTTCCTATCTACATTGTCCAAAACATTTGCTGTGTTTTATATCCAGATATCATACTGCATATTATGTAATGCGTAGTTACAGTAGATTACAATAAATTACATTCATGAACGCATTGGCCAAGCTAACGTTAGCATTCAATTTTACTTTACTAGGTTAGCATTAAGATAACAGAGCTCTAGTATCACTTCTCTATATGTTGAATTTGAGTATGTTTGTATGCTTAGTTTTAAATCGTTTTATGAGATAAATAACATATTTTGATATTTTTGTAGTTTGACAATTATTCTTGACATGCTTCTAATTTGAGACCCCCACGAGATGTGTAGCAGCTATAGGAGGGTATATATTGTGGGACGAATAAAGGTTTTCTGATTATGATTCTATTGTGTAATTTTGTCTGATTTAGACCTTTTAAAAATGCATGTGGCCTCTAAGCAACGCAACTGCTGATGCAACTCTAATCCCGGGATAACCTTTGGAAGCGGATAAGGAAACATGGGCAACACACAGGGTGGATGGTGCAAGCCTGTGTTTTTAATTCTTCTCCATTTGGCTTTGCTGTGAAAAATGGTTTTCCTTATTGGGAGTTGTAAATTTACCACATTTAACCAGCATATCTCTGTGGGGAGTGGGGTGGGCTTGTGTGGATGGTGGGGGTCTGTCTCGGGTCGCCTACAGTCACATGCAAGGCGGTGAGGCCGTTTGATATCATTGATGACCGGTTTGAGGTCCATGTACTCATCTGCTCTTTGTCCTCACGAGTAGAACCAACTGGGCACAAAAGTAGAATGACTGTATCTTTTTCTTAACCCTGTTCTGAAAGTTGCACACTATGAAACTTAGTTTTAACATTTATTGGATCCTATGAATATTAGGTCATGTACTCCTAAGTTCTTTGTCTGCTTGAGTACGACAATATGGCATACTAGTATGACGATTTCAACATCATGATTTATTATTATTTTTCAAACAATATCATCCCTTTTTATCCTAGCTGTGGCATTGCATGAGGAAGTCTGGAGTGACGGAAAAGTATGTCAGAGCGGTGCAAGACATGTATCATGACTGTAAGACAGTTGTGATGTGGTCAAAGAGGACATGAAGGTAGCTGGTGTGAGAGAAGAGGATGCACAAAACCGGGATAGATGGAGGACATTGATTCGCTGTGGCGACCCCTGAGGGGAAAAGCCGAAAGGAAAAGAAGAAGATCATCCCTTTTTATCCAGTCATGGTCACCTTTTTATATCACCAACCTACATCATATTGTGAGGTTCATATCCTGACAAGATCCTATTCTAAAATTTGGATATCATTACACTCCAATGTACTAGTAGGCCAAAATTATGGTACAAGTCATTCTACAAGGGTGCAAATTTGTTTTATGAAGGGGTGGACAAAGAGTGTACTAATAATTGAACCTCATGCTCGATGTCAAAAATATGAAACAAATGACAGTATCCTTGATATTCATTTAAAAGCCCAGAGAGCCTCAGCTGGATATCAACGATAGTACAGAAATACTCAAAAGGCCTTTCTTTCCAGTGTGATGTTTTTTACATGGGAACAAATATTGCCATTGGCTGCCCCACAGAAAACTCCTGTGCCTGTTGAAGCCTTTAAGGGTTGACAAAAACACTTGAGCAGTTGGGATTGAAATCTTCACGCATGCTGAAAGAGGAACCCTAGCAACAGTGGTGTCACAGACGCTTGAATCCTCACAAACCGCTCTCTCTGGGCAACGTGTCTCCAGGGGAGGTTTGGAGTGTTTCTCGACTTGGGTTCGCAAACAAACACGTATCACGAAGTGGGAGAGATGAATTTATGCTACACTAAAGAAATCGTGCCCCCCTTTCCTGATCTGAGAGTGGAAGTAGTAGTGGTTTCTCTTTTCTACACAGCATGTGAAACTTTTTTTTCATTCACATGAGTGCATTTCCTGCCTCTGTGATAAGGGGGAAAAACGCACCACCATGATGGTGAAACATTAAAGGACCAGAGACCGCGTGGGTGAGAAGGCTGTTATCCGACGTGTAGCCTGACAACTGACCAGTTGGGATTACAAAACATGCTGAGCTTGCCAGAAATAACAGCAGGTGCATGAGTACGGCTCTCGAATGAGTGTCTCTTGAAAGTAATACAAAATGACACGGGATAAGAAAACGGTTCCAAGCTAAAGCGTCATTGCCGTCAAGTCCTTTAAAAACCCACCTGGAAATGACAAGCCCCAACACCCTCACACTGAAAACCAGGTTCCAAATAAAGCACTTCAATCAGCTAAATCCACGGGATGAGCTCCACTGAGACTAGACTATTGACCACTAAGTCACACACTCAACCTGCCTTTGTTTTTACCTTATCCGTCCCGGGAGGAAGACCCTGCGTTTTCAGCAGCATGCCTCCCCTACCTTAGCCCCCCTTTCCCTCACACACTAAAATGTATCAGTGGCCATCTTGCTTTTCCGCAAAAGGACAGGCTACGCAAACTGAGTGCAGGGCAAGCTCCTTGCTGTCATGATGATGGTGACTGTGGTCGCCTCTAGCGAGAGGCTGCCAAAGCTGAAGGTTACAAACACATGTAGAGAGACACACATACACACACGTACACACACGTACACACACAGACACACACACACACACACACACGTTTGAGATGCCTCTCGCAAGGGGCAGACAGGGGCTCATCAGCCAATGGCGTGTGGACCTTAGCGGTTTGTAAATTTTCTTACATGCCTAGACTCTCTTAAACAAAGGATCCCCTATGTGGGCTTTTTACTCCAGCTCTATGCGCGGGGATCGGTGGCAAGCTGTGGAATGGACGGTGCGCGCACACTGGATCTGGCTCCGAGGACAACAACTCTGCGACTGGGAGACATTAACCCTGGAGGCGCCGCCCGGTGTTACTGAAAAAACTGAAGCAGAATGAAAGTCTTAAGTCACACATTTGCAAAGCATTGTCCTAGAAATCGCAACGTAGACCATGCCCACTTGTGTTTGGCCACCGACAAACCTAGGGAACGCTATCTGCCGAGCCGCTCTTATTCTGGAATACCCTGCGATCCAGTCGGATTTCACCAGAGCTCAGAGACCAAATTAGTGTTCTGGCACCATCTTTCAGCATCTCGGTACTAATAAAATAGGATGAAATAAAGGCAGGTGTAGAATCATAAAGTTAGAAACATAAGTTAAAGTTAGGGTGGGACCTTCTATTGTTTTGAGTAGTGCTTGGGCACCATTCCATGGCATCTTGGTATCAAGGAACAATGTTGAAAATAGTTTCTATCTGGAAAAGTCTTGCTTTGGTACCATCTTGTAGCTTCTTGCTACCAACAAACTAGCTAAACCTTAGTGAAATCAAGAAAGAATTACTGCTTAGGAACCATCTGCTTTGGTGACCAGTTCCCCTCTTGAAGTGAAGGGATGAGAATTTATTGGAACAAACCAGGCCTCATTTTTGTATAATGAAAAAAAGTATTTTGACCTCATCTCAAAGCAATTTCATCTTGAGAAACTTTTGTAACATTAGGGGAGGAGCTTCTATGAGACAAGGCGAAGCCTTAACCTATAATTAGTAGTGTTTGGACATCATTTTCTGGCATCTCGGTGCCAAGAAACTGTGTTGGAGTGAAAGGATCAGCACCTAAATTTGAACCTGGGTACAAATTTTGGGACGCCTTGTCGCTGCAAGGATGCACAAACTAGGCAATATTTTACTTTAACATGTTTGCATGTATTAAAACACACGCTGCTTATTGCCGAATTTTCCATCACAGCTGTGATGTGGCTAATTCGTAGCATGACAAGATCTCTGGAAATTTCCACCTAATTCTGGGCTATAAATGACTTGATTAATTATGATGACCATCGCGACATTGAAGATGGAGTATTGCCAAAATGTTATGTGTGAAGGCTTTTTTACACAGCGCATTCCTTGCTCTCGACTCTGACACTAACCTCCCTACCCTCGAAAACAACTTCCCCTGACTGAAGACATGTGATCTATGATACTGAGCGCTATTGTGTGTCCCTTTTAAAACCGGCTACACGCTGTTACACAGCAACACCGCTTTCTATATCATTGCCGCCGATGATTTGAGCGAGAGGATGCTCAGGGCTTTCAAACACAGTGGACCAAGGAGTTAGGGAGTACAAAAAGAAAGTCGAAAAAAGATGTGAGACAATATACAAGCATCCATGTGGTAAGAGACGTCAGGGTTATATCAGGACAACATGAGGAGTTCCAGAATGTGGTAGTGTGTAACACTTCAGTGAGCCCCCCTCAGCTGAGCGTTTGAGAGAGGAGGCAAACAATATGTAACACACATGCACACAGAAAGAGGATATGATCACGCTGTGCTGCGCTTGGCAGAGGAAACAGTTCTTAAAAAGAACATTATTGCCCATTTCATCAAGTTTCGCAAACAACAGGCGCCAGGATACTTCCAGATGGCAGAACCTGAATGAATACCTTCGACCTAAATTGGAAAGATGTGAGAAATGTGTATTTGCGTTTGTGACACAAGCCAGACCACAAAATGTTCTCTTTTTTTCCTGATTTCCAGCCCCAAAAATCCAAATTCATTAATATTCATGCAGTATCGTGTCAGTTAATGATGAGCTGCGATGAACCCGACAACTGTCACAGCTTGTCAAACAAGTTTGACAATGGCAGGAAAAACTACTAACTACATCCACACCAAAACAAACAACAAGAGGTGGAGGACATACATTCCTGACTACCAATGCCATAATGTGCAATAGAAGTACGTATTTTGCGACAGAGAAAATCATTTACTTCCTGCTTACTACTGTAGTACCTCTTGAATTTGTACGTGTAGCTGGTCAAAAATGCTAAATAAGCTGGAGTGGTATCTGCTATACTTTGCAAGTAACATGACATTGATGTTTGTTAGCATGAAGCTAAAATGTTTTCTCAAAAGCAAAGTCCTATTGGGTTGTTTTATATACACATGTATTTGATTTGTTTTATGTTTAGCTGGACAGTAAACATCAACTGGGGGATAAAAACTTTTTTTTTTTTTTGGGGGGGGGGGTCCACCTTAAAAGCTGCTAGAGTGATTCGTTTTATTATTAAATTGCCTCTATTTATATGAATATGAATGCCTCTAAAATGATGAATTTGTTTCATTTATGTTTCATTTTCCTGCAAAAAAAAATAATTCTGCATCAATTTTAAAAGAGCCTGAAGGATAATTGATGAATATTTTAAAGGCCACAGGAAGGACGCAACTGACTTAATTAAAAACAGAGTGAGTGGTATCAATCTAATGCTTCATCGTGGGTGACAACAAATAAATACATGTCCAACTTTCAAGTTAAAAATAAACTTTCACTACCACCCTTGCTTTGGTTTGCTCAATGGAAGCATTTGCTCGATTAACGGAGCTTATTTTTAGTCTTTTTCATGTTGTCGCTGAAATGTGTGCTTTCCTGTTTGCTTGCGGTTGTCACCACTCGCTAGCCAATGAGAAGCACATTTACATTAGCTGCGGCATTAATGACAACTGTTGGCCACGAATGCGTTTGGCTGGGCTCCAGTGGGGTACGTCCTTGCCACATGTTTCGAGACAGTTCGAGCCTGTGCTGTCGAGCCACTCGCATGTAATGCATTTGAAGCTGATTAATGTCCAAACTACTTCTTCCTAACAAGGCCCAGGCTGCTTGTTAAAGAGAAAAACATGTGGTGAGTTTCAAAGCCGAAAATCAAGGGTGCGGTGGAATACGGGATATAGCTATGGCATATTTTGGGATGAAGGCAAGGAGGAGCATGAAAGAGTGAAACGCTAAGTGTTGCAAAGCGTGTATGATAAGCTGTATATGGGCCGTTTGGCTCTGATTGTTTTACAGTTTCAATTACACACAAGCTTTAATTTTTTTTCCACACAATATTACAACTAGAATTTAAGTGCAATGAAAATAGCACTTCATAAAAACACTATAAATACAATGTTAATGACATAAGATGAAGATATTTTTAATTGCTAAAGTTCAGACATTGCCCTGCTCCTTTTTTTAGGATCAAGAAGACATCACATTAGGTGTAATATAATATGTCTTGATGAGTTGAAGAACCTTGTCAACATTGTCAGGAAAATCATATAAGCATTAAAAAAAACAAAAAAACAAATACAGGTTGGAAAACGTAAACTAGCTAGCTAGCTAAATAGCTGTCAAGATGGCTGTCTGGCTAGCTGTCTCGAACGATCGATCATGGATAGATGCACAGACAGACAGACGGACAGACCGACCGACAGATAGATAGATACTGTAGATAGAATGATTAGGTGTTATTTGTTGAGTGTTTGGAAATGGAAAGTAATTCAAATCATCCCAACCACCGTGTTGAACGACACAGTAAAGGTGAGGGTGAGTTCAGTTTATACAAATGTACGCATTGACACACACACACACACGCACGCAGCACGCACGCACACACGCACACACACACACACACACACACACACACACACACACACACACACACACACACACACACACACACACACACACACACACACACACACACACACAGGCACAAACTATGCAGGCAAGCAACTCCCCCAAGACCCCCACTCCCTGGCCCCTGGGGACCTTGTGGCTGCTCACGAGGAGAGTGGAAAAAGGCTTTTGGCGTTTGTGTTGTGGCGAGTCAGCACGTGTGCGCACATGCATTGAAAGCAGGAATATGCCATACAAGTGGAGGATAAACACTGAAAATTGCATTGTCCAAGACATTCTTGATTACTTATAGGGCTAACATAGTACCAAAATCATGCAACGGTGTTCTTAATTTTTTATTTGGGTGAACTTTTTTTTCATTTGAGTTTTATTTTTTACAGTCCACTTCGTAACTGTACAAGTTTCCAATGCACTTTTCAAGAAGCACTTGTCTTCAGTTGCGTTTAAACGTTGGGTGTGCACTTCGCAGTACATCCACACACCATATGTTCTGGTCTGTGGCAGAACAACTAAAAGCCTCATTCTCATGAGAAAGACATTTCCTCTTTATCTGCTCTTTTCTAGGGCGACTAACCGAGCAATGCGGCTGTTACTTGCATCTGTCTACCTCACAGGGCTAATTTCCAGCTAATTGACTTGGACTGAGTTTGAAAGGAAATCATCGTGACACTGGAGGGAACCCTCCAAGGTGTACGCATAGAGGCTCGGCTCCGTGGAAATGTTGGCAGCATCGCCGACACATCAACGTACCACGTGGGATCGCGTGGTACGTTTGAATGGGGCACATGTGAGTCCTTCAGCTGATTCAGAAAGCACCCACACACAGATGTGGAGTGGGAGTTCAGTGATGGTTGAATGCTGTGGTGCCTTGATTTAAGAGTTTCATTCGCGACCAGACTTGTAACCGCGATTCGCGACCAGCCTTGTAACCGCATTTACAGGTAAAATGATTTGTAATGGATTAAACTGGCAAGAGTCAATTCTAGCCTCTGCAAAACAACAGGTACAAAAACAGTTTTGTCGGATAGAGCATCTGTCAATGAATTTGTGAGTTGGATGTCATCAGAAGTCTGACTTTGTTGGATGGTAAGTTGTGGCCTACAGAAACACATATATATTTTTTATCAAGTTCCAAACAATTTTCAACGTGTCAAAATTTATTGATTTATTGATAACTATTTTAATCGAGTATTCACTGGAAAACAATTTCCCTATCAGTAGTTAAATCCGTTTAAAAAAAGTTGGTGAGTGCAACATCCATCCTTTTATGTAATATAAAATAAAATATCATCATCAAACGAATCATTAATGATGAAAATATTCCACGCTGACGCCTCAATAGCATTTGCATGTGTTTTGTGATCCATTTATGTGGAGCGCACAAAGAGTGATGTCACTCAATAGGCCACACCTCTTAAAAAACGCAACATGAATAGTCTACTATTATACTGTACTTTATAAGACCATTTGCTTTCATGTTTTTATTACAACACAAGGCTAGTTTACTTACCGTATAGTTTACCGTATATATTTTGAAACTCTAAGATGGCAAAACCTAGTTGATTTTCTCCAGATTGTAGTTTAGCCTAATTACCTGGTTGCAGGTTACAGAGTTCAAGAACCTTAAACAGCAGCGGTGGTGCGTGTCCATCGGTTATCTCTGGTTAAGCCTCATTATGACCCTGAGAATACTCCGTCAGAGTAGGCGGGTGGGTCAAAGGTGGGCGGCAGACAATGAGGTCGCCCTGGCAACCGTCGGTGCTCAAGACCTCCGAAGGCACAGAGTGGGGGGAAGCGCTCTGACAGCAGCGTCTGCTCGGAACAAATCACTCTTGCTTTACATTAAGGAGGGTTCCATTTTGGAAACAATAGAGGCGGTGGGCTGCTGCACGAGGGCCTGAAGCACAAGCCATGTATGGGGGAACCCTAACGTTCAAACGTTTATGCAGGAAAAACATGCGGATCTATGGAAAAGACGTTTATTTTATATATATATATATATATATATATATATATATATATATATATATATATATATATATATATATATATATATATATATATATATGGGCTTTCTGTCGGCACGAGCGAGATGATAAAATGTAACAAGTGAGGTTGGATTGCGAACAAGGTGAAAATTATGATCGGGATTAGGGCTGCAATGACTATTCAACCAGTAACCGATGAGAAGGTTTCTTCAGCCGTCATCTGTACAAATTTGAAGGTTTCGGACATTTCGCCTCCTATCCAAGTGGCTTCGTCAGCGAACCTCTTGGATAGGAGGTGAAACGTCCAAAACCTTCAAATTTGTACCGATGACGGCTGAAGAAACCTTCTCATCGATGGACCACTCCTGTACGACTGAGAGTTTACACAGACGTATTCAACCAGTAATTCATGATCAAATTAATCAATTATTTCAAGAATTGATTAATCATTTCGAGAGCTAGCTCAATTGAATCCTGTAAACCGATAACACGATAAGCTGTCCACTATAGCCGGAGGCATCCCTCATAGGGTTAAATTGTTCAAATCTTCAGATTTCAACCAAGAAACAGTTTCAGAAAAAAAAGTCAAAAAACAGATAGATTCATCGAATATGAAAGTAATTGTTTGTGGGAGCCCGAATCAGATGTCAACGGATAGAATCTTCTAAAGAACATCACGATGTATTAGCGGATGATAGCTAGTGCAGTTTTACTACATGAGTAGAATGTAGCTTGTATGCCAAAATTGTTCTGCTCCTATGCTAAATTGTCACACGATGGTGGGAAGAAAGAAAATAAAATGTAGACACAGTCATTCTATCCATATGCTGAATTGTCTTTCTAGTGAGGACAAAGAGGATATAGTACTCATACATCGACTTCGGCTGGATATCAAATACATTCTCAAACAGTGAAGCTTTAAATAATTTCAGCCTTTATTTGATATATTTTTAGCATGGCATAATTATGAACGAAAGCTTACGCATGGCGGATGAACGCTAAAACAGCTTTACGACCTTCCATAAGAAGTTTTTATTTGATAGCTTTGATGAATAAAAATGGCAAACGGTTGTGGAAGGCAAGAATGGAAAATATAAGATTGAAGACGGTCAAAACTCAACATCGGCAGGGTTTCAAAGCGCTTCAACGCCTTTCCGTCCGTCCATCCATCCATCCATCCATCCATCCATCCATCCATCCATCCATCCATCCATCCATCCATCCTCCAAACCACTTAATCCTCATTAGGCTTTCCATACATGCATTTACTGTACATGCACAGCTTTCATGATATGGAATAGCCTTGAAGCAAACGTTACAATTGCGCATCTCTCTGCCCCCCCCCCCCCCCCACATCAATCACTCTCCCTTTCTCTCTCTCTGGCGGCCTCTGTCAGTCTGTCTCTTTCTCTCCATATCTATCACACTCTCTCTCCCCCCTCTCTTTCAGTCTCTCTTTCTCTCCATATCTATCGCTTTCTCTCTCTCTCTCCCCTCTCTCGCCATATCTCTCTCTCTGTATCTATCCTTTTCTGTCTGTCTCTCTTTCACTCTCTCTCTCCATATCTCTCTCTCTCTGTCTTTCTCTCCATATACTCTCTCTGTATCTCTTTTTCTCTGTCTCCCTCCATATAATTCACTCTCTCTCTCTCTCTCTCTCTCTCTCTCTCTCTCTCTCTCTCTCTCTCTCTCTCTCTCTCTCTCTCTCTCTCTCTCTCTCTCTCTCTCTCTCTCTCTCTCTCTCTCTCTCTCTCTCTCTCTCTCTCTCTCTCTATATATATATATCGCTTTGTCTCTGTCTCGCTCTCGATAGCAAGTGTTTTCATGATACACGTGTTACCTCAGCTGGGTTAGTACTCCTCTGGCAATTGCACCGCCGCAGTAATAAAGACATTTTAAAGAGTATCTATCATTGGATAATGTGTTGAGAGATTAATGAGTTGGTACTACGAAGACAAAATCAAGACTTTTGCTCTAAAAATTTTTAAATTTAATTTCAACAGAAATAGATTTTACATTTAGCAGTGTGTGCTGCGTCAAAGAAAACAGTGGGAATCTTGAAATTGCATTTGCCACAAGTGGATATTTTTTTCCCCAAAATGCCATCAGTATTCAATGGGGAGCTTGAAACAGTACTGAGAAATGTCCATACTGACTGCACCTGTACACAAGAATGACATTTTTGAAATATTTCCGTTTTTGTGTATTTTGCATCACTTTGTACCTACAACATACCAAGCAACGCACACTAATGTTGTGTTTCGCAAAATATTTTGTTGGGTTTTAACCTTTTCACACACAGCGGTTACGACAGTGGACAGCTTATGTTATCAGGTGGCACGAAAAGAGTTTCGCATGAGCGAGACCCATAAATACTTATACTTACACACACAAAAAAAAACCACACACACACACACACACACACACACACACACACACACACACACACACACACACACTGTCGTCAAACAACCATTCACACTTTGGGACACATTACAGGCGTCAAAGCACATAGTATGAATACTAACCCTAATCCAAAACAGACGATTTCAACGCAGAAGTTCTGAGCCAAGCATTGAACCTCCAAATCTCAGCTCTGCGAGGCAGACACGCTAACCGCTCAATCACTACGCTGTCTAATGGAAGGACTGCTTCACTAAGAGTACGGGGAGGGGGGTGTGAATTTTGCACTATGAAGGACAACATTTAGCATGCGGTGCTAATGTGCACGTGCATGTGTATGTGTATGCCTTGGGTGCCAGGACCGGCCTTCTCTCGACTGAACAACCTTAGGCGAAGCCATGAGGGAGCCATCAAGCAAGCCTGAGTGAAACCAGACCTTTTTTTTCAAAAAGGGAAATCTACACAACAACACTGCTCACACAAACCAGAGAAGCTTCTTTTTGGCCAAATTGCACAGAGAGTATTTTGAGCCCATTTTAAGCAGCCATCTACTATTATGATGATGATGATTATTATTACTACATGTGACCAAAAACAACCCACAGCGGGCATTGACGCTCGCTGTGCTGTTGAAAACAGGAACAGTTGTAGGCAAGCCGCTACATGAGCTGCTCTACTTGGCCTCTGCCCTTTTTCTTTTTTCACAATCCTGTGGAAGAAACGTTTGTCAGGAAGGGTGTGTGAGCTTGATCAGCAAGACTGGCCACCAAGTATATACAGACACACAATATTGCTACATATTTGCACACGTTATATGTGGTTGCAGTCTCGCCATCACCTCGACTCGTTGGGCACTTGTACAAGCCGCAAATGAAAATATCACAGTGTCACGTGATGTTTATATTTTACGGCAGTGCCTTGGCTTACGAAGTGCACCAACTTTTCGCATTTTATTTTCATTTTAAGACCGCAATCACGTTTGTTTGTGCTTAGGTATTATTGAGGCCGAACGTGAGCGAATGCTACTAATGACCCTTATGTTTGTCACAATTAATACATCGACTGAATGCATATTATGGAGCATTGATTCATGATTGTGTACATGCTTGATCTACAATGTTGGCGCTTTATTAGCCGCTAGCATTTGAAATTCTTTGCCGCCAGCTTGTGGCATCTTTACGCAACAACAAAATACTCTTAGCGGGGCAATCAATATGTGCTCTATCACTGCTCTATTGTATTTTGGCAAAACAGTGGAATCGTGGTTTGCTCATCTGCATCACAGTTCGCTGGTTTGGTTTTTGGAACCTCAGTTCCCGAAGTTCTGCTCATGCTAGCACGAGTTTTCTCTGGGTTCTCCGATTTAGGCTTCAACTCAGCTAGACTTAAAATGGTTGAACTGTAACAAAAAAATAAAAATCAGCCGCTGCGGTACAGGTTCAATAAATAGCACCTGATGATTCTGTTTCCATGATTTCCTGAAGAAAATGTATTACATCACAGATGAGACCTTATGTCATGTCTGTTCAACCGAATGGAAGATCCAGTTCGGGACGAATGAAAGGAATTCTGACAAGGAGTTTACATTTTGCCGGCGTGTGTGTGTGCGCGTGCGTGCGGATAAACAAACTCCGGTGAACCTTAAAGCCACACAAACCCACCCTGACCCACATTTGGGACGCTCCTAATAATACGTTTGTGGACGCTTTCCTCCGTGTCGCCGCCTATGCTCAGCAATGGCACAAAGGTCTCCACTAAGTGATTCTGCAGGTGTTATATAACACTCGCTTCTGATCTGCCACTGCCTCTGTCTGGGAGGGCGACTCAGTCAATTCACGCACTCGTGTATACACACACACACACACCGAACCACATTGACACTCTCTCTCGGTTTTCTCCCTCCCCCCAGCCGCATGGACACCATTGTGCGACGCACATGGTATACGCTGTGGCTCAAACAAGGCATGCCAATGAAAGAGGACATTTCTGCCAGGCCAAAATTCGCCGCGTGTCATAATAAAGACTTGGCACAATGCCGACTGGCCCCTAGGTAGGGAGGGTAGTCCCGAACATGTTAGCACATTATACAATTTTGACCCATTAGCCGCATTAGCAAACAGCTGCTCTTTGACACATGATGAACACAAAGCGACATGAGGGTTTAATCTTCGTGTTGTGTTTGGAGGGTGTGCACCAAATTAAATGCACACCTTTGGAAATATTAAGATCATGAGACGTGTAAATCAGAGAAAGTCAACACAGTGGATTTAGTGGTTAGCAGGTCTAACACATAGTTCTGAGGTTCTGGGTCTTTGGCATTCTTGAATTTTAGCCCCACATTTAGTGTCCACTGGCCTACTCAACCTAGCTAGCCAATCACAGTGAACATGCAGACAAACAACAATTGACGCTGAAATTCAAACAGGACAATTGTTGTCTTCAATGAATTTAAAATACACATCTTTGGAATGTGGGACAAAACCCTCACCAACAAACCTCAGAGTCAAGATTTGAAACACAGAACCATCCAACTATGAGACACAAGGTGCTAGGGCATTGTGCTACCCTCGAGTTGAATCAATCCAACAACAAATGATGGAACAGGACAGAAGCAACCTTGGGTGTTCAGAGTTGCGCTCTTAAACGCACAATAACACACTCATAACAGCCGTTTTACTCCAACCACGTGCTGAGCGGCTGCCGGTCATGAAAACAAAGAAGTCATCATCCAGCATACCCAATTTAGTCAGACATGCATTCACATGAGATGTGTATTCTCCACGCCCAATCGCCCCTCAATCAGATATTTTGCAGGAAGGCCGTATCACTTGAAGAGTATCTCAGCATACCAGGTTAAAAACCTATTGCTCAGGGCAAATCCAGACAAATAAAGACTGACCTGTACGGAAGGGAGAATGAGCGGAGTGGACGTCCTCCTCCTCTTCAGTTCTACGCACTTCCTCAGCTTACAGATCTGATGGCCGGTGCTGCGGTTGAGGCAGCAGCTGCACCGGCCGCAGCTGATGGTCCTCAGGCATGGCTCGCACTTCCCGCACCTGCTCCGCTTTCGCCTCTCTTTGCGTTGCTGTTGCTTCCAGGAGGGCGGGCGGGGTCCCCCCTCGCAACCCAAAGATATCGACGGAACAGATGATTCGCCATAGCCTGACTCTGACTCTGTTTCCAAAGAGAAGGAGGAACGTGTACTCTCAGAACTGCAGGAGAAGGCAGAGCTGCCATCCAGAGAAGGGGTTGAGATCTTTGGCGGCAGGTCGAGTTCGGGCACAGCGACGACACCAGCCCGATCCTCGTGAAGGACCGGTTGATAATTGGCTGGAGTCTCAACGTGAATGCGGTGGTCCGGCGATTCGGGAGAGGGATTCATATCTTTGGCTTGCGGTGGAGGAACAGGAGGGTTCTCCAAAGTTTGCCGTCGCTCCCAGAAGCCTCGTGATTTCAAAGTATCGCTCCGGATAATAACTGGGAAATTCCTCGCTACTGGGATGGTATGTTGCGACATTGAGGTCTCTGTTACAGTACAGGAACTTGGGACCGTAGGTTTAGCACCTTGAAGAATAGATTGCATGTCTGTCCCGTCCTGTCTTTGAACCCCGAGTTGGGATGACTCCGAAGTGTCGCGGATTTTGGTGGGATTTGAGGTAGCTGCGTTAGAGAGAGTTAGCACCTTGTCAAGCAACTGTTCTGGCAGTCCCTCGACAGACTGAGGTCTATCCGTGGGTTGCGATAGAAATGAATTACTGAGGAGAGACTCAACAGGATTGCTTTGTTTTGGTCGTCCCTCGCCCTGAGCCAGTTCCTCGGCAATGTCCACTGTCTTTTTCTTGACCTCATCCAAACAGTCAGATGTTTTCTCTACCACTCTGCCCTCAATTATCTCAGAATTAACCGTGTTTTCGGTCTCTCTCAAGACCACGTCGGTGTCGTCTTTGACAGTGAGTTTGTTTCCTGTAAAAGATGACGCTTGCGGTCCTTGAGACTCAGGAGAGGGGATCCTAGTGGCAACTGATTCACCGGGGATCGCTTCACGAACTTTGTCACAGAGGTCGGGTTGGGGGCCTTCATTTGAAAGGACCTCGCTCACAGCCTCAGCGATGATGCTTGTCTGGTTGTCTCGCGGCACACAGTCCTCCAGGGTGTCATTGCACGGCGGTGAGTCCGCTTTGAGGGGGCTCCTTTCTTTAGCACCTTTGACACGAGCAGGACCTTGAAAATCCGTTTTCAAAGAAACCGGCAAAGGTTTTTCAGGGTCTGCTTTCTTGAGGTCCCCCTCAGTCATCGGGTTATTGCTGGTCTTTGACGGCTGGTTTCTTGTCTTAGAAGCTCCCTTGGTCTTCCTCATGACCCTGCATGATTTGGTTGGCAAGAAGGAATCAGTTGACAGCTGCGCCCCATTCAGGGACTTTCTCCGCCATAGGGTGTCATCTAACTCGCTGTAGTGGTCAGGCAACTTGCTCAACCCTCGCAGCCTGGTGGATCCTGTTAAATTTAGGGCACGGTTTCCCCTACTGGGGGATACACTGCCCTGACCTGAGGACCGGTTACCTAACCCTCTTCCTCTGGGGCTGCGGCCCGACCGAGGCTGAGGCTTGGCACTCCATGCAGGGGCAGTCGTGACCTTTTGGAGGCGCTCTGAGGCTCGTCCCCTGCCTTTATTTGAGTTGCTGGTTTGCCGTTTGGTGCCTGCGACTTTTCGGCCATTTTTTTTCTGAGCGGGGGTTTGTCTCCTGGCAGATTTGGTGGTGGCTGGCATGGCTGAATAATGAGGGGAAGGTTTTTTACAGCCAGCATGGGAGCCAAATTCAAATTAAGATTCTTCTCTAAAATCTACCTCTATTTTATTAATTTGGCTGCGGAGACTGGTGGTGCATGACCTATGAAGACAAAAATGAACAGCTTGTTGGGATAATAAAAACACAAAGAAACATTTAAACATTCAACTTCATGTTTTCAAATCTGTCTCATTCACACGCCTCAATCTTGGAAGTGTCACAAAAGGACAGAGTAAAAATATTGTCTGTGAGCAATAAATAAATAAATAAAGCTATGGTGAAAATGTAATGGCTTCAGAAAAATTTATGCAGTGCTCACATTTTTCACAGCATTGGGAAACTCCTCTTGTATTTGTTTTGGAGCAAATGTATATGAATGTATTCCATCCATCATGGCACGACCAGTTATGAGATTGTTCACTGAATGAATGAATCGCCTAAATCTATGCAGTCCTAAATGTGGGTGTTTGAATCCACTGAGAATTACAGAAGTCGAAAAATATGGGGGGGGGGGGGGGGGCTAACCAGAACCAGACTTTCCATTTACCAATGACAAGCCATTATTTGAGGCCCTAACCTGCCGTTACTTCAGTGAACCTAACATACAGTACATGGTTTTTGGAATGTGGGACAAAGTCGCACTAGCCAGACAAAACCCATTTAAGCACTGGAAGATCATAAGAACTCTGCAGACCAAGACTGGCGCCCGGATTTGAACTCTGATGCTCAGAACTGTGAATAGGATGTGCTCATATTGGTTCAGGGCGAGACATAAAATGGGTATTTTTAAGATTTTCCCAAAACATTGTTTGACATCCAAAACATGTTTTTTTAACCGTGTCTAGAGTGACGGTTTGACCACGCCTGACTTATGTCCTCTCACAGCACAGTGACAAAAACGTCGAGTGAAACATAGATAAGCATGAATAAGTTGTTCTAAACACAAACATGAGCTCTTCCTCCTTTGCGTGAGCAGTTTAAAGGGCAAACACGTTGCTGAGTGGTGCTCGGGGCTAGATCCTGTTGTCGAATGTGCTTACCTTACAAACGCCCTCTGCGTTGCCCTTTTACTCTTTTTGTGTGCACTTGACCGCCCGCGTTTAAAGCGCCTAATTGGGGCGCGAGGGGGGTGCAGAGGGGTCGAAGACAAACCCCACTTTCACACGGATCTGTCGCTCGTGCGGGTGTATTTACGCATTTTTGAAGCAGAAAATACTTGACATACCGGAGAGGGAGCCAGTTGCTCCGCCTGACGTGCTAATAATACTCCACCGAGACAGCGAGACCTTGTATGCGTTTCCCCTCCTCGGCAAATTTAGCCCACCGCTGATGATGGCGAATCGCTCGGCTGCTGGGCTCCCACACAGACGCGGTCATGACAGGCGGGTGGGCGGGCGGGCTGGGGTCAGAGTGGTGGGGGGGGGGGGGGGAGTCCCGGTGGCCACGTCGCCGGGCGGTTCGCTCGTTTCGCGTCGTCAAAACGTCAAACCTTGTCACAGCCTCAGCCACGGCAGGGTAGCTTCGCTCTTTCACGCACGGCGCACCCTCCTCCTGCCAGACGACAACCTTCTTCGGGCTCGGCCGGGGTAGAGCTCGTCGTCTCCGGGCTGGAAGGGGAGGCGCGAAAACCAGACACGGAGGACAGTAGTCAGTGAGGACCGGAACGGAAGTGTGGACGTGCTTGACTGCAGTCATTTTCCCGCCATACGTCCTCGTCAAGCGCCAACAGTATTTTTTGCAAGGAAAAAAAATACATTTTAATATTTCTTAGAATATTCTAAGAAGAAAGGCAAGCATATTTTCAAAGGGGAACTTTTCTTTATTTTTGAGGAATATATGTAAGTCTCTATCTTTTTGTGGAAATACAAACCGTATTTTCGTGAAATTAGTCATATTTTTGTAGTGCACATTTCCATTTAAAAAACAGACGAACAAAGTCTCATATTTTCAAGACTCATTTTTTTTAGTAAGTTGCAGGAGTACGAGTATAAAGTCAGGCATATTTTAGAGTAAAATACTGACCTTGTGGGATTTATTTCTAGCTCAAATATTGAAATTTAAAATTTAAAAAATATCTTCAAGAAAAGTCAAATTCTTAAGAAAATGTGAGACCTAAACACATTTAGGGGAAAATGTGTGAGAAAACAATTTTAAACAGACAAATGTGTACACTTTCCAGAAAAAAACACACATTTTTGTTAAAATATTTTCTTCCATCCAGCCCTACTGGTCAAAAAGCAGTTTGCCAAATTTTACGGTGTATAAGGCGTACCGGACTATAAGGCGCACTTTCAATACATGAAAAAAAAAATCCTAATATAATATATAAATATAGAAGTTTTCCAAATGTCAGGCACACCACATTATAAGGATCCAAAGTAATTGACACACTACTTCTACAGGGGCAAATGGAGTCGGTGGCTGTTGACAGTAGTTGCAAGACCTGTTGTGGCTCAATATTACTTCACATATAAGGCGCATCTGCGTATAATGCGCAGGCAGGGGTCATCTTTTGAAGAAAATCAAGGCTTTTGGGTGTGCTTCATACACTGGAAACTATGGTAGCTAAAACTACCCGTTTTAATCCACTGCAAGGACATTCAGGGTTGTAAATGTCAAGGGATCAAATTCAGAAAATGGGTGAATCGTGAATAATAATTGTAATTGGTGTTCACCTGAGCATTGAGAAACTGTGACATCATTTTGGAGTACTTTTTGAGCCAACTGTAAATAGATTTCAATATTACAAGAACAAAATCACTATTTTAAGGGGGTTAAATTGAATTACAATACAGTCTCACAAAGCTTCACAATCCAGGTGACAAAGAACCATGGGGAAAATGGGAGACTCCCTCTTCGCGGATGACCTGGCTGCAATGGTAACATTTAGCGCAGAATTTGAAGCTACACAATATTAGCTAGAATAGCGCAAGAGGCATTTTAATAAGATGAAGCACTGCAGAAAGATTCCTTTCGAGAGGCCGGCCATCCTGAAAACTCAGTCAGCCCCGTCGGTCGATGCAGAATTATCCATTGTAACTCCTCCAGGAATGTGGTCCACCGCCGATCAGTCGGGTCAGAATCTGTACATCATCATCAGATTTGGTCATTGTTAACATAGCTGAAGAAAAAGTTCATATTCATCATCAGAAAAATGGAGGACTAATGATCATCAGGTTATAACATGTGGATATTCATGTATTCATTTAGTGTCGGCAAATGTATTTCTCATGAAGGTTTTGGTCTGTTAGTTTTTCAAGCCACCATTTTTTTGGGGGGGATGGTGAGATTGTGAATTCAGTGAAATAATTTGAAATTAAATTCATCAAGTAAAGATGATGACCCATGAAACTAGCAGAGACCGGAATGTGTACATTTATCGGTTTTATTGCACAAATGGCCCAATTAAATAAAGTTGTGGTGTACCTCCAGCAAGATAACTTAAGGTGCTCCTTTGGCTCTCAATTTGGACAGCAGCATTTCGTTCTTTCGGCATTCGTCTTGAAAGTCTTTGACGGTTTGGAAATAAAGCCTCTGCATGTCGAGCAGCTCCAGGTACTTGTCGTTCAGCTGATCTCTCCTCATTTTGTTCTCCTGCTTTTTTTTCTCCATCTTCATACGACTCTGTCCGATTCCCTCCACGATCTGCTCCATCTGTCTGAGGAACTGTTCCTTTGCGGCCGAAGAGGCCATGGCTTGCTGGAAGTTGTCGTGAATGGAATTCAGCAAGTTAACCTCCTTCTCGAGATAAACTTTCTGGTCATCCAAGGTATTATACAAGGTGAAGAACTGTTTGGTTTCTTTGTGTGTCGCAGAAACTTGGCAATAGAGCTCAATGAACCTCTTCTGGTACTGTGCGAGTTCTGCACGAGAAGGGACTTCGTCAATCTTTCTCTGCAAAACGGCAATGTCACGATTCCTCTTAGCCATAAGAAGACGGACCTTCTGTAACTTCTCTCGATCCGCGTTATGCTGTTTGTCAATCAATTGGTTTCTCTCCTTCTCCTCCTCCGTACCAACTCCAGATGTTGTGCTTAAATTTTCAATACTCTGTTGCAGGCGGACCATCTCATCTTTACAGTGGGTACGAAACTCCTGCTCTTGAAGTTTCAAGTTTTCATTCGATGTTACCAGACACCTCAACTTCTCAAGGGTGTTAGGGTCAGCCTGACGTTCCACGTCTTCAAAAATCATTACCTCATTCATCAGTCTGTCCGAGCGTCTGGTGACCTCAGTCAGCTTCATCTTGGCGTCATCGCAGCCTTTCGTAACTTTAGCATGCTTGGCTTGCAGCTCAGCACGCTGGTTCATCGTCTGCTGGATCTGTTTGTTCAAAGATGCAACGGCTCTCAGGTGTTGGTGAAGTGGGCCATACCAGTCCGAAAAATCCTCTGATACCTCCATTTGTTTCTCAGCATACTCAGAAGCGATCTGTTTGATCTCTTCAGACTGTTGTCCCACAATGTGTCCCACCGTGCTTGCTGTCAGCTGGCCATCTAGATTGGCCATTGTGTTCATCAGGCTTTTGATCCGTTTCTCCTCCACCGCCCACTGAACTTCATCCTCGGACAACTGTTTCATAGAGTCTTTCATCGTCGAAGCCAGTTTTTCACCAGATTTATCTTGTTTGCTGAATCCATATTGCCTGCCATATTCCAGCAATGTCGAGTGAACCTTGGACTCCTCATCCAGGAGTTCCCCTGCCTCCTTTTGCCTTCTGTATTTTCTCTGTGGTTTGTATACTTCCAGAATATCAAGAACTGCTCCCACTGCCTTGCCTCTTCTTTGATTGAACTCTTCATCCTTTGGAAGGTTGTAGGCCTTCTGGAACTGAGATATGGAGTAGGCTCTCACGTAATCACCCATTTGCTCTCTGGTCTCGATGGCCCGCTTCACCAGCCACTGAATGACTGGAAAAATATGAATAAAATCAAGCCCTTGGATTTGATGAGGCTCCAGGTGATGAGGACATTTCATTTTTGGCAAAACGGACACAATTTTCTCAGTCAAAGCTATTTTCTGGCCGATGGTTGAGTTTTCTTGAAAAAGAAGGTCAACGTCTATGTCATAGTTACACGTGGTGATACACCAAGTCATTCCGCCGACCACCTTATCAAAAGATGACAGTCCCTTGATACGGGCCCGAAAATATCCGGCAGCCAAAAGCAGCTCCAGGATCTCCGCCAGCTTAATGCATTGCTCTTCATCCTCCCGGGATTCCACCTGAATAACGTCGCCTTGCTGCTCGGAGCCTAATTTTGAGCCACGTCCTGCTCTATTAAACACAGATACGGTTGCTGCCATGTCGACTCAAGTGTCAATTTTTGTAACGGAAACGCCAGTGCACTTTGGGCGCGCTGAATTGACGTCTTAAACGTCATTTACGTGCGCTCGTCATCAAGAGCTGAGGCAATTTTTCGCGAAATTCGGAAACGTCGCTCTGACTTAACTGGAAACCTTTTTTCACGTATTTATATACCATTATTATATATAACATAGATTTTATTGTCGTGTTGAAAGAAAGTGTAAAGTTTTGGAACGGAAACACAACTCCAAAATGGCGCGTTAAAATGACGCATTTGACGTCTTAAGCGAGCGCTGGTAAAGTAAGACCGAAGGGCACTCCAGTTCTTGTTTAGTCTCACGTCACGTCAACATCGGGAACGTCGGTGTGTATTCTTATTAGACGGGTTTTGGAGTCAGATTATGAATTTTTAGCGACACAAATATTTCGTACGCTAGCGCGTCGTGTGAGCTAGCGACGCGTCAAGGAACGAGGCGACGGCAAAATCATTTTACTGATTTGTTCTATCGACCTTCCACGTTGTTATAAACGGTGTATGTACAGAATGTCACATCGTAAGTACAGTGCAACGTTTTATAGCATATATAATGAATTGATTTTACTCGACACATCAAAAAATGACCCAAAATCCATGAAAGTTGGACAATGCCTTTTTCTGATGACGAATATAAAAATTGTTTATTTTTGCTTGGTAGCGATGGATGATATGAATTTGTAAGCATCCGGGATGACATCGGAGGCTGCTGCTGCACCTGTCGCCTCAACTCCAGCCTTAAGCGGCACTAAAGGGCGAATAGACCACTACTGGATCCGCTCTTTTGTTGCTGGAGGTAGGTCGTGACACATGATTGTTGTTTAGCCATGTCATTTCGGGCCGCCATGATCAAATTTGCTTCCCGGCTTGCTCGATGTTTGCAGTTAAAAAACATGCAGTTGACCTGTATTGCTGGGGGCTCTCGTCACGTGCTTCATATTGTTGTTGAGTGTTGTGCCATTTGTCATCCCTCAACCAGGTTATCCTGTTTTCACTTTCTCCTGTCTGTCCCTCTACTCTTTCTCTCCATTTCAAACCAATATTTTTGGATTCTATCCACAAAAAGCCTGTTTGTACAATATTGTTGATTGGCTGGAGACACTCCAAGGTATACTTTGCCTTGGGCTGAAATCAACTAACTACGTAACGAGAGCAAGCATTCTCGAAACTCAATGGATGGTGTGACTTCAGACCTTGAAGTGAAGCTTCTGTCTGAGAAAAAACTATTATCACATGACGTAATGTCAATCCAGTATGACGCTCCTACAACTCACAACATTGTAAAAAATGCCACAGTGATCTGTTAACAACGTTACGTGTCGTATTTGTTGATGTGCATTTTTTTAACTCCTCACAATTTCGCCACTCTCCGGTCTGCAAGGCCAATGCTGAATATAGGCTTCTGCTTCCATGAGCTCAGAGGGGAAAAAACCAACACTTATTAAGACAGAAAAAGTATCAACTGTGTTTTCATTTGTGGAGGAAACACTCTCCAGCCTTGCCGCTGAATACTACTTGTAAATTATTTTACCCTTTAATAAAATATCAATATTTTTTGGGTCAAATTACCAGGCACTGTGCTACTTCTGGTGTATCCTCATTTGCCTCCTGGGAGCAGTATGCAATCTAGCTGCACATGAAGACTGTCATGACGCCTCAATATCTTGCAATAATATTGTTCTTTCAATGTAGAGGATAAAGAACAGCTGCATATGAGCATTAAATTATCCATCTATATGTGCTGCTTCTGTTGAAATATCTGTTGCTTTGAGGGTAATAGGCTGAGCAGACAGTTCAGAGTTACAAATACAAGCAGTACAATCTTAAAGGAATTGTTATTATTATTATTATTATTATTATTATTTTTGGGGGGTAGAAAACGTTGTTCATTCAGTTACTCGTTTGCTGTAGGTGTCGCAGGATGCTGTGCCAAGAGTACAATCGCTCCTCTCGACCGGGTCAAGATTCTGCTTCAGGCCCAGAATCCCCACTACAAACACCTGGGTAATATGTCTCCAAATGGGAATTTGAATTAATTTTGTGAGAATTGTGGAAGCATAACTTGAATATGCCTCTTCTGATTTCAGGCGTGTTTTCCACTCTAAAAGCTGTGCCAAAAAAAGAAGGCTTCCGTGGCTTGTACAAGGGTAATGGTGCAATGATGGTGAGGATATTTCCTTATGGTGCAATCCAGTTCATGGCCTTTGACAATTATAAAAAGGTACGGTCCTTTCTCTATTGTGGGATAAAAATGTCAGAAAATGGACCTTTGAGTGACAATTTGCGCCTCTGCATGCATTTTTATTTGCTCAATAGTTGCTGA